>NC_048574.1:78618111-78805587 GCF_013265735.2 Oncorhynchus mykiss
GGTGGACGGCACCCCACTGACAACCCCAAAATAATACACTACTGCTATATAATAACACTGATCACCCCAAGGTAAGAGACTACTGCTCTATAATAACACTGACCACCCCAAGATAAGAGACTACTGCTCTATAATAACACTGACCACCCCAAGGTAAGAGACTACTGCTATATAAAATCACTGGCCACCCCAAGGTAAGAGCCTACTGCTCTAATAACACTGACCACACTAAGGTCAGAGACTATTGCTCTATAATTTCACTGACCACAGTTTAAGAAGTAGGACCGTTTCTCTGTTGTTCATACAGTCACTGTTCCTCTTCAAACAATTGGATCTCTGAGAAATTGGCTTCTCATAGGTACTTTCTCTGCACTGCTGTTTAAGGAACTCTGCTCTATACTAAACAATCATTAAGAGTCCAATGACGCACCCCCTGTGTCAATCCTATAAGCATAATACAAAAATCCCCAGAATGAATCAGTTGGAATGGCATTTGTTTTCTGTAGGGAGCACGTTTTTAATGGGAACTCCCATGTGCACTCGCTTGTGCGTTCACAATTTGTTTTATTGGCATTAATAGTAAAGACCATAGCCAGTTAGTGAGTTTCAAGTTTGGGGAAGCTTACAATTTATGCTGCCATTTCCACCGATCTGCGTGCCAGCTATGGCTATTTTTACATGTTTATTTCGTGGAACAATAAGACTGAACAATAATGTTTTTGTTTCTCAAAATCATTGTCACGTAATCAGAAAAATCTAGAAGGTAAAATTCAACTATGGTGAGAGCACTAGCCTCTACCATATGAACACATCGATACACTGTTATCCATCGGCCTAAAGAAATGAGAACATAGAACTCATAGAGGCAGCAGTAGGCCTATAACTTCCATCATCAATTAAGTAAAATACATCGGCCTAAAGCCGACAAATAAAAACAGTAGAATATATCCTGATGAAAATGATGGTTCTTTCAATCACATTCATCTCTCTATTCCGCCTGTTTGCCTCCATTTCTATCTGTCTTCTTGAGCTATTTTCTTGAGCTATTGCAGAGTGATGACCAACATTGTATCTAATTATCCCTTGGTCAGGCCCAAAGCTGTCACTAGTGGACTTGCAACATTGTATCAACTATATTCCGGGTTCATAGTTTCTCCTATATATATGATATACGTTTCCACTGTATATCAGGGATCATCACATCATTATATTTAGCTATTTCACACGTCTTGGTGATTATCGAGGACAGGAGTGTTGGAAAGATGTTTCAAACACTGAGGAATTATCATTCGCAATGGATGTTAAAAAAAACAGACTTTGTTTACTTGTGCGGGGCGAAGAAAAAGTGAGTGGTGTCCGTAGTGTGTTAAGACAATCAGAAAGCAGACATTGCTAAATGGGCACTTTCCAACACATAAACGCATTCTGGAAAGAGATGCACCAAAACTTCGTCACATCCCTACTCCCCTTCTTATTGATGCAACATTTTCAATTAAACTCAAAACACATTAGACAATGAAATTCTCCGGTTGGAACCTTATCGATGAATAATGTTAAAAACATCCTAAATATGGATTGCATACATCATTTGACTTGTTTCTATGACCTGTAACGGAACTTGTCAGTTTTTGTCTGAAGGAAGTGTTGTGCTTCATGAAGATGGATTACTGGGCTGAACATGCTAACAACAAGTGGCTAAATGTTGGGCTTTATGGAACTTTAGGGAACAAATCAGTCATTTATTGTCGAACTGCGATTCCTGGGAGTGCCTTCTGATGAAGATCATCAAAGGTAAGTTAATATTTATAGTGTTTTTTGTAGCTTCTGTTGACGCCAAAATGGCGGCTATTTCTTTGGCTATTTTGGGTTCTGAGTGCCGTTCTCAGATTATTATTTTTCCGTAAAGTTTTTTTGAAATCTGACACAGCGGTTGCATAGAGGATAAGTCTAATAATCTTTAATTCTGTGAATAACACTTGCATCTTTTATCAATCAGCTCGGGACAGAAGGGCGGCTGCTCGGGACAGAGGGGCGGCAGCTCGGGACAGAGGGGCGGCAGCTCGGGACAGAGGGGCGGAAGCTCGGGCAGAGGGGCGGAAGCTTGGGACAGAGGGGCGGAAGCTCGGGGCGGAAGCTCGGGACAGAGGGGCGGGGGCTCTGGCGCCTCTGGGCTGAGGGGCTCTGGCGCCTTTGGGCTGAGGGGCTCTGGCGCCTCAGACTCCGGAAGCAGCGCCGGACAGGCGGGAGACTCCGGCAGCAGCGCCGGACAGGCGGGAGACTCCGGCAGCAGCGCCGGACAGGCGGGAGACTCCGGCATCAGCGCCGGACAGGCGGGAGACTCCGGCAGCAGCGCCGGACAGGCGGGAGACTCCGGCAGCAGCGCCGGACAGACAGGACCACCTGCAGGGAGGAGACACAGAGACAGCCTGGTGCGTTTGGCTGCCACAGGAACCACCAGGCTGGGGAAACCTTCAGGAGGCTTGGTGTTAGGAGGAGGCACCTGAAGGACCGGGCTGTGGGGGAGCACTGGAGCTCTGGTGCGTAACCTTGGCACCACTTCCCCAGGCTGGAGAACTACTCTAGCCCGGACCCTCCAGAGTGCAGGCACAGGTTGAACCGGGCTGTGGGTAAGCACGGGAGATCTAGTGCTTACTACACGCACCTCTCCCTTAGGCTCCACTCCCACATTTGCCCGGCACGAGCGGAGCACAGGCAGAGGACGCACTGCACCCTCCCAGCGCCCCGGAGACACAGTACGCAGAGCCGGCGCAGGATACCCTGGACCAAAACTGCGCACCGGCGACCAGACATGCTGAGCAGGCACCATATGCCCTGGCTCGATGCCCACACTCGCATGGCACTTTCGGGGGGCTGCCATATAGCGCACCGTGCTATGGGCACGTACTGGCGACACCGTGCGCTTAACCGCATAACACGGTGCCTGACCAGTAATGCGCTGCTTATAATAAGCACGAGGAGTGAGGTCAGGTCTGCTACCTGGCTTAGCCCCACACCTCATCTGCCCCCCCCAATTTTTTGGGGGGGCTGCCTCTCGTACCTGTCACGCTGCCGTGCTGGCTTCGCCAACCTCATTCTCCTGTAACCTTCCTCGCACTGCTCCATCGAATCCCAGGCGGGCTCCGGCACTCTCCCTGTGTCGACCGCCCACCTGTCTATCTCCTCCCAAGTTGTGTAGTCCTGTGATGCTGTCTGCTGTTGTTGCTGCTGCTGTCGTCGCTGTCTTTTACCACGCCGCTTGGTCCTTGGTTGGTGGGTGAATCTGTCATGGTCTTCCTCCTCTTCATCTGAAGAGGAGAGGCGAGAAGGATCAAAGGACCAAAATGCGGCGTGGTATGTGTTCATAGTGAATTTTAATAAAGAGAACACTGAAGACTGCAACACTATACAAAAGAGTAACAAAAACAATAAACCAATGACGACCGTGAAGCTACAAATGAGACCTGTATTGACACAAGCCTCTAACATAGACAATCACCCACAAACAAACAGTGAAACCCAGGCTACCTAAGTATGATTCTCAATCAGAGACAACTAATGACACCTGCCTCTGATTGAGAACCATACTAGGCCGAAACATAGAAATCCCAAATCATAGAAAATCAAACATAGACTGCCCACCCAACTCACGCCCTGACCATAATAAATAAATACAAAACAAAGGAAATAAAGGTCAGAACGTGCCAACGTAAACTGAGATTTTTGGATATAAATATGCACATTATCGAACAAAACTTACATGTATTGTGTAACATGATGTCCTATGAGTGTCATCTGATGAAGATCATCAAAGGTTAGTGATTCATTTGATCTATATTTCTGCTTTTTGTGACTTCTATCTTTGGCTTAAAAAATGGCTGTGTGTTTTTGACTTGGCTCTGACCTAACATAATCTGTTGTGCTTTTTCTGTAAATAATTTTTGAAAATGGACACCATGGGTAGATTAACAAGATGTTTATCTTACACTTGCTGTATTGGACTTGTTAATGTGTGACAGTTACATATTTAAAAAATATATTTTTGAATTTCACGTGCTGCCTTTTCAGCGGAATGTTGTCTGTGTTCCGCTAGCGGAACCCCTGCCCCAGAAAGGTTAAAGAAGCTAATAATCCTCTGTGGCTAAGTCATGCTCCCTGATGAAGTATGTTTAATGATTTTATTTAGACAGGAGTAATTATATAATTTTGGCGACACTTACATTTTGCCTTAGGGCAATCCAGCATCTTAAAACAGTGTACTGTGCACCCGTCAATTGTCCTTTCCTATTGGCAAGATGCTGAAACCAGAGACATGTATACAATGACGAGATGCCCTATCAATGGAAGTCTTGTCCCAAAGGTGACAAGTCTGCATATTGTTCCCATAGAAACGCATTGGGATTATACTGGACATATTTTGGCGAGAGTGAGCCCTCTCGCTTTGCGTCTTCCTCTCTGTTGAAACTATGTCACCGGAGAAATTATCTGATGCTGTCTGGTCAGAAATCGTATGACATTCCATACTCTTTTGGTCCAGACAGCATCAGATACATGGCTACACACACCGAGACAGAGTGGTGCTGTTTGGCTCGCTTGGATGCTTTAACCGAGATTGATGCGTCTTTCGGTTGGCACGCATCTCGGTCAAAGAAATGATCAATATTTCAATATTTTATTTGGATGGGTAAGGAGGTGCGGTAGGGCTGGATATGCCCCCTAAAACACTGCACACAACCACGGCCCTGATACAATTCTGTCAATTTAAGCTAAAGATATATGTTTTGCATTGGTTAGAGCTGTAACCAGTAATTGTTGAGCACAGTGCTCATTCCTCTATCAGTAACTGGAGGTAGAGCTGTAACCAGTCATTGTAAACACAGCGTGCATTCCTCTTGTAGTAACTGAAGGTAAAGCTGAAACCAGTCATTATTGAGCACAGTGCTCATTCGTCTAGCAATAACTGAAGGTAGAGCTGTAACCAGTCATTGTTGAGCACAGTGCTCATTCCTCTATAGCACAGTGGTTCAGTAAGTTGTAGGTATTACAGGGTGCTGCATTACAGGGTGCTTGATTCCAAGATGGCGTAGCAGTGAAGACTTGTTTGTTCGTCTTCTCGTGTACTTTTGTATTTTTCATATTTTTTTGTATATATATTTCAATCTCTTTTCGATTTTTAATTTGATTATACTTTCCGGTAACCTGCCTCACCCAATGTGATACGGAATCGCTATTATTTTTAATTTTAGAACACATTCAAGAACCTCCAGAAGCTAACCAGCTAATAAGCTACAGGCTATTTAGTCATTGTTAGCCACTGCTAGCTGCTTTTACCTTCTGCACAGATACCAGCCCTGTTTTTAGCCTGGATAATACTCGCCAGTCTACCAGTATCGGACTGTCTCTCCACAACAACGTCAGATTCCTGCCGTAATCCCTGGACCACTACTTCTGATCGTCACAGCTAGTTTGCAGTTAGCTAGCTCACAGCTGGCAGCTAGCTAGATCACAGCTAGCTTGCACTCACCGTGGCACCCATTACCGAAGCTATCCCTGAGGCCTACCTCCCGGCCTACTCAGCTGTTCACCCGAACCCCACTCATACACGGCTAGAGCCCAATACACCACCGGATCCTTGCTGTAAATTCTGGACCTTGGCACCGGATCACCGCTGCTACCGATTGGCTATAGTGGTTCCACGAAGCTAGCACCAGTTAGCCGTGAGCCAGGCGCATCTCCCGGCTAGCAAACTAAATTCTACAATATCTCTTTCGCCATCTGGCTTGGATCCTCTGTCGACACGGCGCACCGCCGCACCACCACGACGGGTCTGCCGATGAATACTCCATTCGCTGTGCCTTCAACCGGCCTCCGTCGGAGCGGACGCTCCTACTAGCCCCGGGCTACTAACTTTAAACGCCTTGTCGCCCGCGTCCATCTACTGCTGCCCCCTGGACACTATGATTACTTGGCTACATAGCTGATGCCTGCTGGACTGTCCATTAATCACGGTACTCCATTCTGTTTATTTATTTTTTATCAGTCAGCTCCAGCCGCGAACTCAGGCTCTGTGTGTAGGTAATCCGTCCCCCTCTGCCTAGTTACCTGCTGTTGTTGTGTTAGCTGATTAGCTGTTGTTGTCTCACCTGTTGTTTTAGCTAGCTCTCCCAATCAACACCTGCTATTACTTTATGCCTAGCTGTTTGTCTCTCTCAAATGTCAATATGCATTGTATACTGTTGTTCAGGTTAGTTATCATTGTTTTAGTTTACAATGGAGCCCCTAGCTCCACCATTCATACCTCTGATACCTCCTTTGTCCCACCTCCCACACATGCGGTGACCTCACCCATTACAACCAGCATGTCCAGAGATACAACCTCTCTTATCATCACCCAGTGCTTGGGCTTACCTCCGCTGTACCAGCACCCCACCATACCCCTGTCTGAGCATTATGCCCTGAATATATTCTACCACGCCCAGAAATCTGCTCCTTTTATTCTTTGTCCCCAACGCTCTAGGTGTCCAGTTTTGATAGCCTTTAGCCGCACCCTCATCCTACTCCTCGTCTGTTCCGCGGGTGATGTGGAGGTAAACCCAGGCCCTGCATGTCCCCAGGCACCCTCATTTATTGACTTCTGTGATCGAAAAAGCCTTGGTTTCATGCATGTCAACATCAGAAGCCTCCTCCCTAAGTTTGTTTTACTCACTGCTTTAGCACACTCTGCCAACCCTGATGTCCTTGCCGTGTCTGAATCCTGGCTTAGGAAGGCCACCAAAAATGATGAGATTTCCATACCCAACTATAACATTTTCCGTCAAGATAGAACTGCCAAAGGGGGAGGAGTTGCAGTCTTCTGCAGAGATAGCCTGCAAAGTAATGTCATACTTTCCAGGTCCATACCCAAACAGTTTGAACTACTAATTAAAAAATTACTCTCTCCAGAAATAAGTCTATCACTGTTGCCACCTGCTACCGACCCCCCTCAGCTCCTAGCTGTGCCCTGGATACCATTTGTGAATTGATCGCCCCCAAATCTAGCTTCAGAGTTTGATCTGTTAGGTGACCTAAACTGGGATATGCTTAACACCCCGGCAGTCCTACAATCTAAGATAAATGCCCTCAATCTCACACAAATCATCAAGAAACCCACCAGGTACAACCCTAAATCTGTAAACAAGGGCACCCTCATAGATCACTGACCATCTCGAATCCCACCGTACCTTCTCCGCTGTGCAATCTGGTTTCCGAGCCGGTCACGGTTGCGCCTCAGCCACGCTCAAGGAACTAAACGATATCATAACCGCAATCGGTTATGGCCAAAGCTTTCGACTTTCGACTTTCGTCAATCATCATATTCTTATCGGCAGACTCGGCAGACTCAGTAGACTCGGTTTTTCTAATGACTGCCTTGCCTGGTTCACCAACTACTTTGCAGACAGAGTTCAGTGTGTAAAATCAGAGGGCATGTTGTCCGGTCCTCTGGCAGTTTCTATGGGGGTGCCACAGGGTTCAATTCTCGGGCCAACTCTTTTCTCTGTATATATCAATGATGTTGCTCTTGCTGCGGGTGATTCCCTGATCCACCTCTACGCAGACGACACCATTCTGTATACCTCTGGCCCCTCTGGCCCTTCCTTGGACACTGTGCTATCTAACCTCCAAACAAGCTTCAATGCCATACAACACTCCTTCCGTGGCGTCCAACTGCTCTTAAACGCTAGTAAAACCAAATGCATGCTTTTCAACCGTTCGCTGCCTGCACCCGCACGCCCGACTAGCATCACCACCCTGGATGGTTCCGACCTAGAATATGTGGACATCTATAAGTACCTAGGTGTCTGCCTAGACTGTAAACTCTCCTTCCAGACTCATATCAAACATCTCCAATCTAAAATCAAATCTAGAGTCGGCTTTCTATTTCACAACAAAGCCTCCTTCACTCACGCCGCCAAACTTACCCTAGTAAAACTGACTATCCTACCGATCCTCGACTTCGGTGATGTCATCTACAAAATAGCTTCCAATACTCTACTCAGCAAACTGGATGCAGTTTATCACAGTGCCATCAGTTTTGTTACTAAAGCACCTTATACCACCCACCACTGCGACCTGTATGCTCTTGTCGATTGGCCCTCGCTACATATTCGTCGCCAGACCCTCTGGCTCCAGGTCATCTACAAGTCCATGCTAGGTAAAGCTCTGCCTTATCTCAGTTCACTGGTCACGATGGCAACACCCACCCGTAGCACGCGCTCCAGCAGGTGTATCTCACTGATCATCCCTAAAGCCAACACCTCATTTGGCCACCTTTCCTTCCAGTTCTCTGCTGCCTGTGACTGGAACGAATTGCAAAAATCGCTGAAGTTGGAGACTTATCTCCCTCACCAACTTTTAAACATCTGCTATCTGAGCAGCTATCCGATCGCTGCAGCTGTACATAGTCCATCTGTAAATAGCCCACCCAATTTATCTACCTCATCCCCATACTGTTTTTATTTATTTACTTTTCTGCTCTTTTGCACACCAGTATCTCTACCTGCACATCTGATCATTTATCACTCCAGTGTTAATCTGCAAAATTGTAATTATTCGCCTACCTCCTCATGCCTTTTGCACACAATGTATATATACTATTGTTTTTTTTTTTATATATTGTTTTTTTCTACTGTGTTATTGACTTGTTTATTGTTTACTCCATGTGTAACTCTGTGTTGTTGTCTGTTCACACTGCTATGCCTTATCCTGGCCAGGTCACAGTTGTAAATGAGAACTTGTTCTCAACTAGCCTACCTGGTCAAATAAAGGTGAAATAAATAAAATAAATAAAAAATAGTCTCTGTCAATAAATTTGGTTTAGCAGGAACAGGGAGTACTGGACCCTGGAGATGCACTGGAGGGCTGGTGCTTGGTACCGGCACTGGTGGTACCGGGCTGAGGACACGCACCTCAAGGCGAGTGCGGGGAGGAGGAACAGGTCGTACAGGGCTCTGGAGACGCACAGGAAGCCTGGTGCGTGGTGTTGGCACTGGTGGTACTGGGCTGGGGACACACACCTCAGGGCGAGTGCGGGGAGCAGGCACAGGACGTACTGGGCTGTAGAGGCGTACTGGAGGTCTGGAGTGTAGAGCTGACACAACCCGTCCTGGCTGGACGTTTATACTTGCCCTTCAAATGCAGGGCGCTGGCACAGGACGCACAGGGGGCAGAGCCGGCTCAGGATATCCTGGTCCATGGAGGTATACTGGAGACCAGGAGCGCTGGGCCGGCACCCTCCTTCCTGGCTGGATGCCCACTGGAGACACCGTGCGTTCCACCACATAACACGGTGCCAGACCAGTAACACGCTCCCCACGGTAAGCACGAGGGTTTGGCCTAGGACTCCTACCTGACTCAGTCAATCTCCTCGTGTGCCCCACCCCCAAAAAATCTTGGGGCTGCCTCTCGGGCTTCCGTGCTAGCCGTGTACCCTCATATCGTCACCGTTCCTCCTGTGCTTTCTCCACCTGCTTCCATGGCAGGGTCTTGTCCCCTGCCATTACTTCCTCCCAGGTCCAGGATGTCCTCCACTCCTCTTTCTCCCGGGTCCACGATATCCACTCCTCTTTGGCACGCTGCTTGGTCCTTTTTTGGTGGGTTATTCTGTTACGTTCGTTGAATGGAAGGCGCAGCGTGATGTGGATACATTCTTCTATTTATTAACGAAGAAACACTAAACAAACTTTACAAAACAACAAAACGAACGTGAAGATATATATAAACAAGTGCAGACACAGGCAACCAACCATAGACATACAAAACCCCTAGACAGGACCAAAAACACATACATCACCCATGTCACACCCTGACCTAACCAAGATAATAAGGAAAACAAAGAATACTAAGGTCAGGGCATGACACAAGACAATAACCTGAAACACAATGCCAAACCGACACTGGAGTTCATAACCAAGAAGGCAGTGAATGTTCCTAGTTTTGAAAGTTTTGATTTAAATCTGCTTGAAAATGTATGGCAAGATCAAAAAATAGTTGTCTAGCAAAGATCAGCAATGAAATTTGACAGAGCTTGAATCATTTTTTCTAAGAATAATGGACAAATATTGCACAATCCTGGTTTGGAAAGCTCTTTAAAAAATGACCCAAAAGACAATGGGTGATTCTAACATTTACTGGTTGTTCGAAGAAATGTTAGTATTTTATGTAAATTATTGTCAAAAAATACTATTTAAGTCAATATTGATCCCACTTTGTAACATAACTCTATTTGAAAAAGTCAAGCTGTGTGAATATTTTCCGTATTAACTCAATTACCTCAACTACATACCTCGTACCCCTGCACATTGACTCGGCATTGGTACTCGTATATAGACTCGTTACTTTTTATTTTTGTGTTACTATTTTTTCAAAATTGTTTAGCACATTTTTTATGAATTTCTTAATTACTTTAACTCTGCATTTTTGGGAAAGGACCCGTAACTAAGCATTTCATGGTAAATTCTACACCAGTTGTATTCGGCGCATGTGACAAATAAAAATGTTTATTCATTATTTTCTACGTCTTCTTTACCCTGTAGTTACTGGTACTCACAGCAACCTGATAATGGTGGTGACAACCCAGCAAATGGGGAGGAGGACTGTGTTGAGCTGAACACAGAAACATGGCGTCCTGCAAAGGCATGGAATGACCAGTCATGTATACACAATCGTTACTGGATCTGTGAGAAAGTGGTTTAACAACACCATGACAACAGAGGAGGCTGGTGGGAGGACATGCACACATACAGCACCCTACAGTGCACACAACTTCCTTCTCTCTCTCTCTAAGACACACCAACAGTGCAGCTGGTACTGCACTGAGGGGCAAAACAACTTGATAATGGTGGTGCACCAAGATATAACTAGGACTGTGCTGATGTTAATATTGGGTATTCTGAACCTGTATATAAATATTCTGACATATAATTTACCTCTCTTCATAACTGGATTTGTGAAGAGTTATACAGTAGCTCATTATATAGTAGTGCTACAGTGCTAATGCATCTCTCTCTAGTTAAACAGTGTGTAGACATATTGTCATCTGTAAAATTATTGTATTCATTGTTTTAAATAGAAACATGTTATGTGATTTGCCATAGGCTTGTGCTTTTTTCATAATCAATTATTAGTATAAATCTATTTAGTAAAAGATGAGGCTTAGAAAAGAAAGGCTCAGTAAGAAAGGAGCCTAGCAATTTACCAGCTTCCTGATTGAATGTGATTGGATTGTTAAAACAATGTGACTTGCAGTTGGACACAGACGGTCGGCAGAATAATACTGAGAGGATATATGCTGCACGCAGGCAGACACACACAGACACACACACACAGACACACACACACACAGACACACAGACACACACACACACAGACACACACACACACAGACACACAGACACACACACACACAGACACACAGACACACACACACACAGACACACATACAGACACACACACAGACACACACACAGACACACACACACACACACACACGTTTGAAGTTCCCCTTTTCTGATAAAGATGCAGACAGAAGTCCCACACACACCTCTGAATTACTCTTCACACTGACGTCACACACAGACAGCTTAGATACAATTAAAGGGCCCCTATATGTCCATTGGTGGCATAGAGAGAGATAGAGTCATAATGTGAACTCCATTTGAAGGCTGGAGAAGCAACAAACAGAACAGTCAGTGACAGGATGAAAGACTGCGCTCCTCATTACTTGTTGTCATGCAGCTATCATGTTATATCACTCTGTTTAGAATATCCTGTCATGTTTAACTTCCTGAGTGAAGGTGATTGGATACCTGTATATATCAATGTTAGTGGACAACAGACAAAGATCAGAGAGGAACCTGGTGGAGATGCACATCAGAGCAACTACTCAACTACTAGTCACAGGCTAGGCAAGTACGAACACACACACACACACACACACACACACACACACACACACACACACACACACACACACACACACACACACACACACACACACACACACAAATACCACATAATAGGAAAAACACTTCTGGTTGGTTCAGTTGGTATGGAGCTTGGTGTTCAAAATCTTCTGGGGTCACGTACATTAACATTTATCAATTAATTTGTTTTACTTCAGGTATTGGAACTATTTTTAACTATTTAAAGGTGATTAATTGAAAATAACCTTTTTAAACAACACAGTGAAAAGGGATGGAAAAATGAAACCACTCTTAAATGCATAGACTGAACTATGCATGCAAGGACTGATCCTCCACGAGTTCAAAATGATAGTTTCAACAATCTGAGGCTTCACAGTGTTTGTTAACAGTTCCATGGTAGAACAAGCTTATATTTTGGGTCCTGATGGGGTTAGAAAGTTAAACGTATCTCATGAGGCATTTACAGAATAAGCCACATAAGCCACATAAGCCACAATAATCAATGGGGAAATATTATTCATTTAAAAGTAGAAAATAAAATGTGATATAGCAATCACAGATAGACCCTTTAATTCATACTTTGGCTATATTGTGTCATTTTGGTAATTTCTTCATACAGTAGCTTCCTGTTTATCTGATGTGAGGTGACCACAAGCTTGAGCAAACTGTTGCTGCCTACCCTCAATCGAAAGAAAACCAATGGCGCAATGGAAATGTTTGGCTTTCAGAATTCTGATCACAATCATTAGTGATGTAGGATGATGGTGTGTGTGTTTCTGTAACTGTGTGTGTGTGTGTGTGTGTGTGTGTGTGTGTGTGTGTGTGTGTGTGTGTGTGTGTGTGTGTGTGTGTGTGTGTATGTGTGTGTGTGTGTGTGTATGTGTGTGTGTGTGCCTGTTCCTCTGCAGATGGAAGACTAAGTCTCTACAGGCTGGCTGCTGTGTGTTTAGGAGTGCTGTGTGTTCGACAAGTAACTCTCAACATCTCCCTGAGACTGGCTTTCTGTGTGTGAGCCTGTGTCCCAAATGACACTCCGTTTGTGCACTGGTCAAACATAGTACACTAATATAGGGGATAGCGTGCTAATTGGAAATCTAGGGTGTCATTTGGGACCCTATTCCATGTATAGTGCATTACTTTAACCCTGGCCGATAGGATAGATATGTATTTTATTATCACACTATAGTTCTGTTCACACAAAGCAAGGATCACAATTCGGACTTACAGACGTTACATAACTTGTGGGACCAGCAGTGTTTCAAAATTGTTGACACAAAAAATGTATGAAAATACCACAACCCGAACCCAAATATCATCCTATCCTCTTTAAAGTACACTACTTTTAACACGGGCACTTAAGGCTTTGGTCAAAATCAGCTCACCATATAAGGAATATAGTGTCATTTGGAACACATCACAGGAACTTCTCTTTCTTTCAGCCCGTTCTAATGAAGAAAGAAAACATTTAGAGGCCTGTTACAACACCACTGGTCTGGAGCAAGACAGAGACCAAACAGATACCAGTAGAGGTAAATCTCTGAAACTGGAAACACTTATCTCCCTCACTAGCTTTAAGCACCAACTGTCAGAGCAGCTCACAGATTACTGCATCTGTACATAGTCCACCTATAATTTAGCCCAAACAACTACCTCTTTCCCTACTGTATTTAATTAATTTATTTATTTTGCTCCTTTGCACCCCATTATTTTTTTATTTCTACTTTGCACATTCTCCCATTGCAAATCTACCATTCCAGTGTTTTACTTGCTATATTGTATTTACTTCTCCACCATGGCCTTTTTGCCTTTACCTCCCTTATCTCACCTCATTTGCTCACATCGTATATAGACTTGTTTATACTGTATTATTGACTGTATGTTTGTTTCACTCCATGTGTAACTTTGTGTCGTTGTATGTGTCGAACTGCTTTGCTTTATCTTGGCCAGGTCGCAATTGTAAATGAGAACTTGTTCTCAACTTGCCTACCTGGTTAAATAAAGGTGAAATAAAAATAAAATAAAAGAGGTATCATTGACCTGTGTACAGACAGAGACCAGTATAGGTATCATTGACTTGTGTACAGACAGATACCAGTAGAGGTATCATTGACCTGTGTACAGACAGATACCAGTAGAGGTATCATTAACCTGTGTACAGACAGATACCAGTAGTGGTATCATTGACCTGTGTACAGACAGATACCAGTAGAGGTATCATTAACCTGTGTACAGACAGATACCAGTAGAGGTATCATTGACCTGTGTACAGACAGAGACCAGTATAGGTATCATTGACTTGTGTACAGACAGATACCAGTAGAGGTATCATTGACTTGTGTACAGACAGATACCAGTAGAGGTATCATTGACCTGTGTACAGACAGATACCAGTAGAGGTATCATTAACCTGTGTACAGACAGATACCAGTAGTGGCATCATTGACCTGTGTACAGACAGATACCAGTAGAGGTATCATTGACCTGTGTACAGACAGATACCAGTAGAGGTATCATTGACCTGTGTACAGACAGATACAAGTAGAGGTATCATTGACCTGTGTACAGACAGATACCAGTGCCGGACGATCCAAAACCAGTTACTGAGCTGAGAGACCAGTTACAGAGGGAGCGAGACCAGTTACAGAAGGAGAGAGACCAGTTACAGAGGGAGCGAGACCAGTTACAGAGGGAGAGCAACCAGTTGCCGAGGGAGAGAGACCAGCTACAGAGGGAGAGCAACCAGTTACAGAGGGGAGAGCAACCAGTTATAGAGGGAGAGATACCAGTTACTGAGGTAGAGAGACCAGTTACAGAGGGAGAGAGACCAGCTACAGAGGGAGAGAGACCAGTTACAGAGGGAGAACGACCAGTTACAGAGGGAGGGAGACCAGTTACAGAGGGAGAGAGACCAGTTACAGAGGGAGAGCAACCAGTTACAGAGGGAGAGCAACCAGTTACAGAGGGAGAGAGACCAGTTACTGAGGTAGAGAGACCAGTTACAGAGGGAGAGAGACCAGCTACAGAGGGAGAACGACCAGTTACAGAGGGAGGGAGACCAGTTACAGAGGGAGAGAGACCAGCTGCATAACGAGAGATCAAGAGAAAACGGACAAAAACCAGTTAGAGGAGTGTTACATTGACTAAAGAAAGAGACCGGTTTAGTGACAGGGTCAGTCTGTCAGTTTGTTCATACTCTAGGTTCTGAAAGAGTGGTCAGTCTAACTCTGTGTTGTTCATACTCTAGGTTCTGAGAGAGTGGTCAGTCTAACTGTGTTGTTCATACTCTGGGTTCTGAGAGAGTGGCCAATATAACTGTGTTGTTTCTACTGCAGGTATTGGGAGGAGTGGAGGCCCTTTTGGTGGTGGAGTGGAGAACTGTGTGGTGATACCTTACTGGTCATCAGGCTACAAAGAAGGGTGGGACTATCAGTGTTCAAATCCACAGTACTGGATCTGTGAAAAAGGCTCTTTGTAGGTACTGCTGTTGAAGGAACTCTTTACTCTATCTTAAGACCGATTATATGTTTTGGTAGAATTGCTCTATGAACGAGACGTTGGAAAGAAAGACACACACACACACACACACACACACACACACACACACACACACACACACACACACACGCACACACACACACACACACTGAATCATGCACGCACACAAATCAAATTAGGTATATAAAACTCAATAGCTGTTGTCAATCTTAAAATGTACAGTTCATTATGTAGCATTTCTTGTAGGCTGTACACAAATCTCTCTCTCTACCTCTTTTTTATTAGCAACATGTCATGTGACTTCCCATGCTTCTGCTAAGTATTTTTTTTTTCAATTTCATTATTAATTATCATCATAAATAACTTTTATAATAAGAAGAACAAAGGCACAGATTAAAAAATAAAGGAACGATTTCTGAGGTCTACCAGCTTCCTGATTGAATGTGAGTCAAGGAGTGTGAGCCATAATGTCACTTCCTTATGAACCATGTCACATATAGTTATTGCGAAATATGACGTCCTGCTTGAAAGTGATCGGATACTTAAAACTTTCTTTCAACTGCAGTGCACCACAGACAGACAACAGAGACACCAATGGAGACGCATATCAGAGCAACTACTCAACTACTAGTCACTGAAGTTAGAATCATACAGTATATATTACCATTAGGAGTCAGGTAGAAAGGGATTCATTAGTAAGTTAATACTATAAGTAAAAGTTAAAATCATATATATCACAATATCAGGTCAGTCAGACTGAATTAGTTGATTAATAAATTGATTGTGGTCATCATTGATATTCGGTACGGTTAGTTAAGATGGCCGACTACATCAACAAACAGGTGATTGAATTAAACAAAGTTAATGAAGAAAACCAGAATAGAGCAACGAGGAGCCTGAAGACTGAGACCCATCTCTCAGGTACAAAGAATTATCTTTCTCTCTCTCACACACACACAGATGCAGACAGGTATGAACGCACAAACCGAACGCACTCACGTATGCTGGCACATGCACACACACTATATAGCACATCATAGAAAAACCCTTATTCATTTTCTATTATTCTGTCTTCTGTGTGGTTCAGTTGGTACAGAGCCGGGGGTTTACAACCTCCTGGGGTCACATACACTGAAATGCATCAATTCAATTTATTGTTTAAATTCAGTTATTGAACTACGTAGAACTATTAAAAAAGTCAATTGAAAATAATGGACACACTGGACACCCCACCACTCTTATTGGTAAACAGCTGAGGGTCTGGTAACCTGAAACAGGCTCTGTGCACCTGGTGACCTGCCTGTTTTTTCCGGTAGAGACGTAACCACTCTCAGAAAAATGTACGCTGCAGAAATGTAACCACTCTCCAATTCATAGACAGAGCTCAAATTTGAGGCTACAAAGTGTTTGTTTACAAATTCATAGACAGAGCTATGTATGACTGGTACTGCATGTAATTCATAGACAGAGCTACAGTATGTATGACTGGTACTGTATGCAATTCATAGACAGAACTACAGTATGTATGACTGGTACTGTATGTAATTCATAGACAGAACTATGTATGAATGGTACTGTATGTAATTCATAGACAGAGCTATGTCTGACTGGTACTGTATGTAATTCATAAACAGAACAATGTATGTCTGACTGGTACTGTATGTAATTCATAGACAGAACTATGTATGTCTGACTGGTACTGTATGTAATTCAGAGACAGAACTATGTATGTCTGACTGGTACTGTATGTAATTCACAGACAGAACTATATATGTATGACTGGTACTGCATGTAATTCATAGACAGAACTACAGTATGTATGACTGGTACTGCATGTAATTCATAGACAGAACTACAGTATGTATGACTCGTACTGTCTGTAATTCATAGACAGAGCTACAGTATGTATGACTGGTACTGTATGTAAATTATAGACAGAACTATGTATGACTGGTACTGTGTGTAATTCATAGACAGAGTTATGTATGACTGGTACTGTATGTAATTCATAGACAGAACTAAGCATGACTCGTACTGTATGTAATTCATAGACAGAGCTACAATATGTATGAGTGGTACTGTATGTAATTCATAGACAGAACTACAGTATGTCTGACTGGTACTGTATGTAATTCATAGACAGAGCAATGTATGAATGGTACTGTATGTAATTCATAGACAGAACTATGCATGACTCGTACAGTATGTAATTGATAGACATAACTACAGTATGTATGACTGGTACTGTATGTAATTCATAGACAGAGCTATGTATGACTGGTACAGTATGTAATTCATAGACAGAACTACAGTATGTCTGACTGGTACTGTATGTAATTCATAGACAGAGCTATGTATGACTGGTACTGTATGTAATTCATAGACAGGGCTACAGTATGTATGACTGGTACTGAATGTAATTCCTAGACAGAACTACAGTATGTATGACTGGTACTGTATGTAATTCATAGACAGAACTACAGTATGTATGACTGGTACTGTATGTAAATTATAGACAGAACTATGTATGACTGGTACTGTATGTAATTCATAGACAGAACTATGCATGACTCGTACAGTATGTAATTCATAGACAGAGCTATCTATAACTGGTACTGTATGTAATTCATAGACAGAGCTATGTATGACTGGTACTGTACGTAATTCATAGACAGAACTATGTACGACATGTACTGTATGTCATTCATAGACAGAACTATATATGTATGACTGGTACTGTATGTAATTCATAGACAGAGCTACAGTATATATGACTGGTACTGTATGTAATTCATAGACAGAACTACGTATGACATGTACTGTATGCCATTCATAGACAGAACTATGTATGTCTGACTGGTACTGTGTGTAATTCATAGACAGAACTATGCATGACTTGTACTGTATGTAATTCATAGACAGAGCTACAGTATGTATGACTGGTACTGTATGTAATTCATAGACAGAACTACAGTATGTATGACTGGTACTGTCTGTAATTCATAGACAGAGCTACAGTATGTATGACTGGTACTGTATGTAATTCATAGACAGAACTATGCATGACTCGTACAGTATGTAATTCATAGACAGAGCTATGTATGTATGACTGGTACTGTATGTAATTCATAGACAGGACTATGTATGACATTTACTGTATGTCATTCATAGACAGAACTATGTATGTATGACTGGTACTGTATGTAATTCATAGACAGAGCTACAGTATGTATGACTGGTACTGTGTGTAATTCATAGACAGAGCTACAGTATGTATGACTGGTACTGTATGTAATTCATAGACATAACTACAGTATGTCTGACTGCTACTGTATGTAATTCATAGACAGAGCTATGTATGACTGGTACTGTATGTAATTCATAGACAGAACTACAGTATGTCTGACTGGTACTGTATGTAATTCATAGACAGAGCTATGTATGACTGGTACTGTATGTAATTCATAGACAGGGCTACAGTATGTATGACTGGTACTGAATGTAATTCATAGACAGAACTACAGTATTGTTGTGTCTTTGGCTATGCCGGATTATGTGATATGACTTGCTATTCTATAAAATGATTTCTCCGTAATTAATATCACATGATTGAGCTAATCATGTAAATGTAATTAACTAGAGAGTCAGGCACCACAAAATAATATTTATAGAGCTATTAACTTCTGAATAAACTCTTAAAGACCTAGTAATATTTTACATCAATAGCTGTCAATATCAATTATCGTCTTAATACAGTCTCATCTGAAAGTTGTAAATTCTTGGTTATCTGCAAGAACCCTGGCTAACAAGTTGAATCAGCAATACAAATTTGGGTTAAATTATTTATTTACTAAATACCTAACTAATCACACATAATTCACATACACACAATTAATCATAACGTGATTACAAATTACGTCATGAAGGAAAACGTCCCTAGCGGACGGAACAGATATGACAGCTGGTTACACAAAGGAAAGGGCTGGGTTTGAGTGAAAGAGCGGGAAGACTGAAGAACAAAGGGAGAAGCGATGTCTCTATCGGGCCGTAGGCAGCTACTCTATCGTAAATACAGTATCTTATGCATTCTAAATTACCGCCCATTTGGAAAAGGAAAATGCAATAAATATTTACTCTGAGCTGCGCTTTGATGGGTTGGTTGTAGATGGATGGCCGTGTTGCCCAACAGAGTCCTTTGTCCTGAAGAGTGTCTCTGGTGGTGAACGGGAAACGTTACAGTGTCGTCGTTGGGTGGAAGACGGGATACTCTGTCTGTCCTTTCCTAGCCCACGTTTTTAGCTGCTGTTGCAAACTCAACGGCTAGCAGGTATCACTTCTGTAGTTAATAAGAGTTCAAAGTTCATACCGTTCGCAACCAAAGCTCACGCGGAGGTTGGCTTCATTCAGAATTCTGAACCATTCTGACATCGGATCGTCATCCTAACGTACCCGGAACAGGAAGTTATGTTGTCGTCAAGGGCTTATATAGGAAGGGAGAAAAGGGGTGTGTGTCATAGTTTACAACCTCTGTCTCTTCACGTGGGCGGGCCACTGAGTGAGCAGCAATATCTTCTGAAAACCCACATCTCACATTTTAGAAGCTAAAATCACATTTCATCCCATCACAAATAATTTCAAACAATAATATTCAAACATTTAAATTGAACAACAATTCCATATGAATCCCATAACTCTGATGTGTAGACTTTCCACTATAGCGTTCATGTCATTTCATCATTGATGAGAATGTCTCAGATGACAACCGAACTGACATCATATTCATTAAGTACCACCGCATATGTTCAATTGTTCAGATTACCAGAATATAGTTCATTTCCCCCCACATTCGGACGTTCCCAGAATCTCTATGTTAACCAAGGGTTTTTTAAATGTAACCTCAGTAGGTTAGAGAGCGGAAAAAGGGGGGAAGAGGTATTTATGACTGTCATAAACCTTACCCCCAGGCCAACGTCATGACAGTATGTAAGACTGGTACTGTATGTAATTCATAGACAGAGCTACAGTATGTATGACTGGTACTGTATGTAATTCATAGACAGAGCTACAGTATGTATGACTGGTACTTTATGTAATTCATAGACAGAGCTACAGTATGTATGACTGGTACTGTATGTAATTCATAGCTACAGTATGTATGACTGGTACTGTATGTAATTCATAGACAGAGCTACAGTATGTATGACTGGTACTGTATGTAATTCATAGACAGAGCTACAGTATGTATGTCTGGTACTGTATGTAATTCATAGACAGAGCTACAGTATGTATGACTGGTACTTTATGTAATTCATAGCTACAGTATGTATGACTGGTACTGTATGTAATTCATAGCTACAGTATGTATGACTGGTACTTTATGTAATTCATAGACAGAGCTACAGTATGTATGACTGGTACTGTATGTAATTCATAGCTACAGAATGTATGCAAGGACTGTCCATCCATGAGATCAAAATGATAATTTTACCCATCTGAGGTTACACAGTGTTTGTTAACAATTCCGTGGTAGAACAAGCTCATATTTGGGGTCCTGAGGGGTTCAGTAAGTAAAACTAAGCTCATGAGGCATTTATAAATTACATTCATGAAGAATGAATAATACTTTTCAAAGTCCCAACAATGTAAGCAGCATCACAGATATCCTCTTTAAGTCATGCTTTAGCTATATTGTGTAATTTTGGTAGCTTCCTGTATATCAGAATTAGCACAGCACTCTTGAGCAAACGGTCGCTACCAAGCCTAAATTGAGTGGGGGAGGGGGGGGGGGGGGGGGGTGTTTAAGTTCTCAGAATTCAAGTCATAGTCAGTAGTGATGTAGGATGATGTTTGTTCTGTTATTATAATGTAGGATGGTGTGTGTTTGTCTGCCTGTGTTTCTCTGCAGATAGAAGACTAAGACCCTACAGGCTGGCTGCTGTGTGTTTAGGAGTGCTGTGTGTTCTACAAGTCACTCTCAACATTTCCCTGAGGCTGGCTTTCTGTGAGTGAGGCCCAAATGACACCCTATTAGCACATTACTTATGGCAGTACACTATATAGCGAACAGGGTGCCATTTGGGACTGCGTACTGAAACCTATTTCAGTCAAAGTCAAGCACTGCCAATAATGTGACAACAAAAACAAAAAAACTGCATCAGCTCTACTTCAAATCAAATCAAATGTATTTATGTAGCCCTTCTTACATCAGCTGATATCTCAAAGTGCTGTACAGAAACCCAGCCTAAAACCCCAAACAGCAAGCAATGCAGGTGTTGAAGCACGGTGGCTAGGAAAAACTCCCTAGAAAGGCCAAAACCTAGGAAGAAACCTGGAGAGGAACCAGGCTATGAGGGGTGGCCAGTCCTCTTCTGGCTGTGCCGGGTGGAGATTATAACAGAACATGGCCAAGATGTTCATATGTTCATAAATGACCAGCATGGCCAACAAAAATAATAATCACAGTAGTTGTTGAGGGTGCAACAGGTCAGCACCTCAGGAGTAAATGTCAGTTGGCTTTTCATAGCCGATCATTGAGTACACTTGAGTACACAAACCATGTCTACAGTGTATTCTGGAAGTATTCAGACGTCTTCACATGTTGTTACGTTACAGCCTTATTATAAAATTGATGCGGATAAAAAAATATTGAATCAAGTCTACACACAATGACAAAGTGAAAACAGGTTAATATATTTTTTTCCAAATGTATGAAAAAAACAAACATAAATACTTTATTTACATAAGTATTCAGACCCTTTGCTGTGAGACTCGAAATTGGGCTCAGGTGCATCCTTTTTCCATTGATCATCCTTGAGATTTTTCTACAACTTGATTGGAGTACACCTGTGGTAAATTCAATTGATTGGACGTGATTTGTAAAGGCATACACCTGTCTATATAAGGTCCCACAGTTGACAGTGCATGTCAGAGCAAAAAAAACAAGCTATGAGGTCAAAGGAATTGTCCATAGAGCTCTGAGACAGGATTGTGTCGAGTCACAGATCTGGGGAAGGGTACCAAAATATTTCTGCAGCATTGAAGGTCCCCAAGAACACAGTGGCCTCCATCATTCCTAAATGGAAGGAGTTTGGAAACACCAAGACTCTTGCTAGAGCTGGATGCCTGGCCAAAATGAGCAATAGGGGGAGAAGGGCCTTGGTCAGGGAGGTGACCAAGAACCTGACGGTCACTCTGACAAAGCTCCAGAGTTCCTCTGTGGAGATGGGAGAACCTTCCAGAAGGACAACCATCTATGCAGCATTCCACCTATCAGGCCTTTATGGTGGAGTGGCCAGACGGAAGCCACTCCTACCTAAAAGGCACATGACAGACAACGCAGGAATGGCTTCAGGACACGTCTCTGAATGTCCTTCAGTGGCCCAGCCAGAGCCCGGACTTGAACCCAATCAAACACCTCTGGAGAGACTTAATATCTGTGCAGCAATGCTCCCCATCCAACCTAAAAGAGGTTGAGAGGATCTACAGAGAAAAATGGGAGAAACTAGCCAAATACAGGTGTGCCAAGCTTGTAGCATCATACCCAATAAGTCTCAAGGCTGTAATCGCTGCCAAAGGTGCTTCAACAAAGTGCTGAGTAAAGGGTCTAAATACTTATGTAAATGTGATATTTCTGCTTAATTATTTATAATAAAATTGCAAAAATGTCTACAAAACTGTTTTTGCTTTGTCATTATGGGGTATTGTGTGTAGGTTGATGAGGGGAGAAAATAATTTAATACATTTTAGGATAAGGCTGTAAGAAAGTGTCTGAATACTTTCTGAATGCACAGTATAAGCCTGGGATATCAACCATTCAAAGTTGGCCTTAGTGGGAGTGACCATAGAATTATATGTAAGTGACCTTACTGAGTAAAATATTTGCCATTAGGCCATGTCCGTTGCTAGCAAATACTTTCCCCCTGGTCGTCACTAGTTAACACAGCCACAAAGTCATAATCATGGCTAAGCCCTATTTTCTCTTCTTAAAATGTACTTTTAAACCAATCCCTAACTAATGAAGGCCAAGTTTGATGCGTTGGTCCACCAGACCTTCTGACCATTTGGGCGGAAGTGTCTGGGAACGAGATTAGGTGTCATCTAAACTTAACTTTAGAGCCTGTTTCTTCCTTCAGCACAGCATGTCTCCCTTTATATGTGTGTTACATATTCAACATAGTGGGTCATGTCACACTTGACATGGGTGATATTGTCACACAGTTAGGCCATGTTTATGAACCCTTTATAAAGCATGACATATACTTAAAGATGCTAAATAACACATTTATGAAGTGCTTATGAAATCATGAGGTAGGCTGTATAAAAGCCTTTATAAACTGAATGTAATTCAAAGCAGGACCATGAAGGTATACTGTGTATTCTGAAGTTATTATTTGAGAGCATTGAAGATTAAATCCCGATCAGTGAAAGAATGATTGATCTAGCTGACTAGCAGATTTACATCAATCAACAACATCAATGATCAGCTGATAGTCTGTCCTCTTTTCCTGATGTCAATCATGTCTTTGGTAACCAGTGGTGGAGTGATATTTGTTTATGACATCATCATGTCTCAATCAAAGTTTGTACAAACAGATGGCCCCTTTTGAATATCTTTATAGGGGTGGCAGGGTAGCCTAGTGGCTAGAGCATTGGACTAGTAACCGGTAGGTTGCAAGTTCAAACCCCCGAGCTGACAAGGTACAAATCTGTCGTTCTGCTCCTGAACAGGCAGTTCAGGAACCCACTGTTCCTAGGCCGTCATTGAAAATAAGAATTTGTTCTTAACTGACTTGTCTAGTTAAATAAAGGTAAAAAAAAAAGATATATTGAATATATATGCTTAACATGCATCCTCAGATTACAATGTCTGACAATATCCACATATCTCAAAAACAATATAAAACATGTTATATCCTTAACACCTCCACGTTAGGCATTTCAAAATAGGCAATCAATGATAATTCATAATGTTTTACTGGTGAAATGTCCACACTGCATGCCAATATAGTGAATTAAGGGTTGTATCAATGCTTTCCAGACAACAGAGGCAATGAGACTGTGGAGAAAAACCCGCTACAGACCAGTTACAACACTAAGACTAAAGAGAGAGACCAGCTACAGACCAGTTACAACACCCTGACTAAAGAGAGAGACCAGCTACAGAAGGATAGAGATGATCTCATGTCAAAGTTCTCTAATCTGAGTGAGTTAACCTGATAAATGATCATAACAACACATATCTAATATGCAGTAAACTTATGTTTGTATTCTTCAGTAATAGGTGCAGAATAATAAGATGGAAATTCATGCTTTTGTCTTGTAGAACAAAAATGTCCTGAAGGCTGGCAGAAGTTTGAATCCAGTTGGTACTTCCTGTCTACAGTGAAAAAACCCTGGAGGGAGAGTAGACAGGACTGTCTGGAGAGAGGAGCAGATCTGGTGATCGTAAACAGTGATATGGAACAGGTGAGAGAGAGAGAGAGAGAGAGAGAGAGAGAGAGAGAGAGAGAGAGAGAGAGAGAGAGAGATATGGCGGGGGGGGGGGGGGGGGGGGGGGTTATGATCAAACATCTCTTTGTCAGTAATGCATCTTACAGTATTTAACACAAGTAGTCTATAGTAGTTGACAATATCAGTATCTTTCTCACCAACAGGAGTTTCTCTTTGGCCTTACTAAGAGAGCCTGGATTGGTCTGACTGACTCTGTTACTGAGGGGACCTGGAAATGGGTGGACGGCACCCCACTGACCACCCCAAGGTAAGAGACTACTGATCTATAATAACACTGACCACCCCAAGATAAGATACTACTGCTCTATAATAACACTGACCATCCCAAGGTAACAGACTACTGCTCTAATAACACTCACCTCAGTGTAAGGAGTAGGACTGATTCTCTGGGTTGTTCATAATCCTATGACTGCAAGGTGAGATTTTACCATCCAGGTGTGATAGAGACAAATGGAGGACAGAGGAGCCTCTTAAAGAAGAAGTTACAGGTCTGTGAGAGCCAGAAATCTTGCTTGTTTGTAGGTGACCAAATACATATTTCCCACCATAATTTGCAAATAAATTCATAGAAAATCCTACAATGTGATTTTCTTGATTTTTTTTCTCATTTTGTCTGTCATAGTTGAAGTGTACCTATGATGATTACAGGCCTCTCTCATCTTTATAAGTGGGAGAACTTGCACAATTGGTGGCTGACTAAATACTTTTTTGCCCCACTGTACTTACACTGATACTCAAATACACACATACATGTATACATAACCCTAAAACTAACCCTATCTCCTAACCCTAATCCTATACTAATTCTAACCTTAACCCTAAACCCCCTAGAAATAGTATTTAACACATCCACACACACTTCCACATTCTTCACACTGAATAGCACTGTGTGCTATTCACTGTTCTACTCTGTGTGCTACTCGCTGTGCTACACTGTGCTACTGTTTATTTTCTGTCCTAACTGCCTAGTCACTTTTTTTTTGTTACTATTTTTATTTTTTATTTAGCAAATGTTTTACTGATTTATTTTTTACTGTTTAACTCTGCATTGTTGGGGAAGGACCCATAACTAAACATGTCATGGTAAAGTCTACACCTGTTCTATTTCGCTCATGTGACAAATCAAAATGTTTATTCATTATTTTATCTGTCTTGTTTACCCTGTAGTTATTGGCACAAACTGCAGCTTGAGAATGATGGTGACACCCCAGCAAATCGGAAGGAGGACTGTGTTTGTCATGTATTGTCATGTTGTGTCTTGTTTCTGTCCTTTCCCTTCACCCTGTCTCCCTCTGCTGGTCGTTATTAGGTTACCTTTTCTCCCCCTCTTTCCCCCAGCTGTTCCTTGTCTCCTCCTAACTACCTCGTCACCCCTTTTCCCACCTGTTCCCTTTTTCCCTCTGATCAGTCCTCTATATCTCTCTCTGTTTTTGTTCCTGTCTTTGTCGGATTCTTGTTTGTGTTATTCATGCCTGAACCAGACTATCGTCATGTTTGCTGCAACCTTGTCCTGTCCTGTCGGAATCTGCCGGTCCATCTGAGCCTACGTTTGTTTTGTTATTAAAGAAGCTCTGTTTACGTTAATTCGCTTTTGGGTCCTCATTCACGCACCGTAACAGAAGAATCCGACCAAGAATGGACCCAGCGACTTCGGATCCTCTCCACTCTGCCGTCGAGATCCAGGGAGCGATGCTAGGCAGACACGAGCAGGAAGTGTCTGCTGCTCGACATGCCGTTGAGACCCTGGCCGCCCAAGTCTCCAACCTCACAGAACAGGTTCACCATCTCCGCCTCGATCCACCGGCCACTTCCAGGGCTTTCGAATCTCCGGAGCCCAGAATCAATAACCCGCCGTGTTACTCTGGGAAGCCCACTGAATGCCGCTCGTTCCTCACCCAGTGTGATATTGTGTTTTCTCTCCAGCCCAACACTTACTCCAGGAGCACAGCTCGTATCGCCTACGTCATATCTCTCCTTACTGGACGGGCTCGTGAGTGGGGCACGGCAATCTGGGAGGCAAGGGCTGAGTGTACTAACCAGTATCAGGACTTTAAGGAGGAGATGATACGGGTTTTTGATCGTTCTGTTTTTGGGGAGGAAGCTTCCAGGGTCCTGTCTTCCCTATGTCAAGGTAATCGATCCATAACAGACTACTCTATTGAGTTTCGCACTCTTGCTGCCTCCAGTGACTGGAACGAGCCGGCGTTGCTCGCTCGTTTTCTGGAGGGTCTCCGCGCGGAGGTAAAGGATGAGATTCTCTCCCGGGAGGTTCCTTCCAGCGTGGATTCCTTGATTGAACTCGCTATTCGCATAGAGCGACGGGTTGATCTTCGTCACCGAGCTCGTGGAGAGGAGCTCACGTTCTCCGTTGCCCCCCTCTCCGCATCACTACCATCTTCCTCTGCCGGCTCGGGTGCTGAGCCTATGCAGCTGGGAGGTATCCGCATCTCGACTAAGGAGAGGGAACGGAGAATCACCAACCGCCTCTGTCTCTATTGCGGTTCCGCTGGTCATTTTGTCACTTCATGTCCAGTAAAAGCCAAGAGCTCATCAGTAAGCGGAGGGCTACTGGTGAGCGCTACTACTCCTGTCTCTCCTTCAAGATCCTGCACTACCTTGTCGGTCCATCTACGCTGGACCGGTTCGTCAGCTTCCTGCAGTGCCTTAATAGACTCTGGGGCGGAGGGCTGTTTTATGGACGAGACCTGGGCTCGGGAACATAACATTCCTCTCAGACAGTTAAGGGAGCCCACGGCCTTGTTCGCTTTGGATGGTAGTCCTCTCCCCAGGATTCAGCGTGAGACGCTACCTTTAACCCTCACTGTCTCTGGTAATCATAGCGAAACCATTTCTTTTTTAATTTTTCGTTCACCTTTTACACCTGTTGTTTTGGGCCATCCCTGGCTAGTTTGTCATAATCCTTCTATTAATTGGTCTAGTAATTCTATCCTCTCCTGGAACGTCTCTTGTCATGTGAAATGTTTAATGTCTGCTATCCCTCCTGTTTCCTCTGTCTCTTCTTCACAGGAGGAGCCTGGTGATTTGACAGGGGTGCCGGAGGAATATCACGATCTGCGCACGGTGTTCAGTCGGTCCAGGGCCACCTCTCTTCCTCCACACCGGTCGTATGATTGTAGTATTGATCTCCTTCCGGGAACCACTCCCCCCCGGGGTAGACTATACTCTCTGTCGGCTCCCGAACGTAAGGCTCTCGAAGATTATTTGTCTGTAGCTCTTGCCGCCGGTACCATAGTCCCCTCCTCCTCTCCCGCCGGAGCGGGTTTTTTTTTTGTCAAGAAGAAGGACGGGTCTCTGCGCCCCTGCATAGATTATCGAGGGCTGAATGACATAACAGTGAAGAATCGTTATCCGCTTCCTCTTATGTCTTCAGCCTTCGAGATCCTGCAGGGAGCCAGGTTTTTCACTAAGTTGGACCTTCGTAACGCTTACCATCTCGTGCGCATCAGGGAGGGGGACGAGTGGAAGACGGCGTTTAACACTCCGTTAGGGCACTTTGAATACCGGGTTCTTCCTTTCGGCCTCGCTAACGCTCCAGCTGTCTTTCAGGCATTAGTCAATGATGTCCTGAGAGACATGCTGAACATCTTTGTTTTCGTTTACCTTGACGATATCCTGATTTTTTCACCGTCACTCCAGATTCATGTTCAGCACGTTCGACGTGTCCTCCAGCGCCTCTTAGAGAATTGTCTTTTTGTGAAGGCTGAGAAGTGCACTTTTCATGCCTCCTCCGTCACATTTCTCGGTTCTGTTATTTCCGCTGAAGGCATTAAGATGGATCCCGCTAAGGTCCAAGCTGTCATTGATTGGCCCGTCCCTAAGTCACGCGTCGAGCTGCAGCGCTTTCTCGGCTTCGCGAACTTCTATCGTCGTTTCATTCGTAATTTCGGTCAGGTGGCAGCTCCTCTCACAGCCCTTACTTCTGTCAAGACGTGCTTTAAGTGGTCCGTTTCCGCCCAGAGAGCTTTTGATCTCCTCAAGAATCGTTTTACATCCGCTCCTATCCTTGTTACACCTGACGTCTCTAGACAGTTCGTTGTCGAGGTTGACGCGTCAGAGGTGGGCGTGGGAGCCATTCTTTCTCAGCGCTCCCTCTCTGACGACAAGGTCCACCCATGCGCGTATTTTTCTCATCGCCTGTCGCCGTCGGAACGTAACTATGATGTGGGAAACCGCGAACTGCTCGCCATCCGCTTAGCCCTAGGCGAATGGCGACAGTGGTTGGAGGGGGCGACCGTTCCTTTTGTCGTTTGGACTGACCATAGGAACCTTGAGTACATCCGTTCTGCCAAACGACTTAATGCGCGTCAGGCGCGTTGGGCGCTGTTTTTCGCTCGTTTCGAGTTCATGATTTCTTATCGTCCGGGCTCTAAGAACACCAAGCCTGATGCTTTATCTCGTCTCTTCAGTTCTTCAGTAGCCTCCACTGACCCCGAGGGGATTCTCCCTGAGGGGCGTGTTGTCGGGTTGACTGTCTGGGGAATTGAGAGGCAGGTAAAGCAAGCACTCACTCACACTCCGTCGCCGCGCGCTTGTCCTAGGAACCTTCTTTTCGTTCCCGTTCCTACTCGTCTGGCCGTTCTTCAGTTGGCTCACTCTGCCAAGTTAGCCGGCCACCCTGGCGTTCGGGGTACGCTTGCTTCCATTCGCCAGCGTTTTTGGTGGCCCACCCGGGAGCATGACACGCGTCGTTTCGTGGCTGCTTGTTCGGTCTGCGCGCAGACTAAGTCCGGTAACTCCCCTCCTGCCGGCCGTCTCAGGCCGCTTCCCATTCCCTCTCGACCGTGGTCTCACATCGCCTTAGATTTTGTCACCGGACTGCCTTCGTCAGCGGGGAAGACTGTTATTCTTACGGTTGTCGACAGGTTCTCTAAGGCGGCTCATTTTATTCCCCTTGCTAAGCTTCCTTCTGCTAAAGAGACGGCACAAATCATCATCGAGAATGTTTTCAGAATTCATGGCCTTCCGTCAGACGTCGTTTCGGACAGAGGTCCGCAATTCACGTCTCAATTTTGGAGGGAGTTTTGCCGTTTGATTGGGGCTTCCGTCAGTCTCTCTTCCGGCTTTCACCCCCAGTCTAACGGTCAAGCAGAACGGGCCAATCAGACTATTGGTCGCATCTTACGCAGTCTTTCTTTTCGCAACCCTGCGTCTTGGTCAGAACAGCTCCCCTGGGCAGAATACGCCCACAACTCGCTTCCTTCGTCTGCGACCGGGCTATCTCCTTTTCAGAGTAGCCTCGGGTACCAGCCTCCGCTGTTCTCATCTCAGTTCGCCGAGTCCAGCGTCCCCTCCGCTCAGGCTTTTGTCCAACGTTGCGAGCGCACCTGGAAGAGGGTCAGGTCTGCACTTTGCCGTTATAGGGCGCAGACTGTGAGAGCTGCTAATAAGCGTAGAACTAAGAGTCCTAGATATTGTCGCGGTCAGAGAGTTTGGCTCTCCACTCAGAACCTTCCCCTTAAGACCGCTTCTCGCAAGTTGACCCCGCGGTTCATTGGTCCGTTCCGTATTTCTCGGATCATTAATCCTGTCGCAGTGCGACTTCTTCTTCCGCGATATCTTCGTTGCGTCCACCCGGTCTTCCATGTCTCCTGTGTCAAGCCCGTTCTTCGCGCCCCCGCTCGTCTTCCCCCCCCCCCATCCTTGTCGAGGGCGCACCCATCTACAGGGTCCGTAGGATTTTGGACATGCGTCCTCGGGGCCGTGGTCATCAGTACCTAGTAGATTGGGAGGGGTACGGTCCTGAGGAGAGGAGTTGGGTTCCCTCTCGGGACGTGCTGGACCGTGCGCTGATCGATGATTTCCTCCGTTGCCGCCAGGTTTCCTCCTCGAGTGCGCCAGGAGGCGCTCGGTGAGTGGGGGGGTACTGTCATGTATTGTCATGTTGTGTCTTGTTTCTGTCCTTTCCCTTCACCCTGTCTCCCTCTGCTGGTCGTTATTAGGTTACCTTTTCTCCCCCTCTTTCCCCCAGCTGTTCCTTGTCTCCTCCTAACTACCTCGTCACCCCTTTTCCCACCTGTTCCCTTTTTCCCTCTGATTAGTCCTCTATATCTCTCTCTGTTTTTGTTCCTGTCTTTGTCGGATTCTTGTTTGTGTTATTCATGCCTGAACCAGACTATCGTCATGTTTGCTGCAACCTTGTCCTGTCCTGTCGGAATCTGCCGGTCCATCTGAGCCTACGTTTGTTTTGTTATTAAAGAAGCTCTGTTTACGTTAATTCGCTTTTGGGTCCTCATTCACGCACCGTAACAGTGTTGAGCTGAACACAGAAACATGGCGCCCTGGAAAGGCATGGAATGACCTGTCATGTTCAGACAATCATTACTGGATTTGTGAGAAAGTGGTTTAACAACACCATGACAACAGAGGAGGCTGGTGGGAGGACTGAAAGGAATTTTATAATATCTGTACATTACAATTCTACCGGTGACTGCAAAAGTACAATGATTAATGTTTTGCTTGAGCTTGAGATTAAGAATCAGTGATAGACCTTGCAAGTGCATGAAAAGGTCACCTGTACAAAGTCATATGTTTGTGTGTTGAAACTATACTTTGGGTAACAGATAGATAAAGGGAACCAAGTGTTACTGTTGTTGCTATGTTCCAGTCTTACTTCTGCTTGTACATGACAGCAAAAATGGGAAGAGTGATTGGGAAACTAACTGCCAATAACACAATAAGCTGAACTCTGCCTAGCAGAGACATCTTTGTATTACCAACTATTAATTCTGAGCTTATATGGTATTAAAGTTAAGGGACATCACCCCGGGTGGGGTGATCCTCAGTAGGGGATAAAAAGGGAAAACACCATCTTTTGTGATGAGAGTGTTACATGCAAATTACTGTAAGTGTAAACTCCGGCTTGCAATCCGGCTTGCAATCCTTATTAAACAAACTAACCTCTGATCAAGGATGTTTCCTGTGGTCACTTGTGTGCACATAGGGCAGAATTTCCTTTACAATTCTTGGCGACGAGGATGGGGTAGATAATGGCAGTCTTCAACTGATTCCAGAGTGAAGACAGGTCAACCATACACGATAGTAGTCAGTGACCAAGGGAATTCTCACTCCACATAGAGGTTGGAGCAGATGAAACCCGCCTGAAAACCCGCCTGAAATCACTGGAGCAGAGGAGACTGTCTACTCTATCCTAAACAAATTTAGATAAGACCTGGATTTTTTGATCATGGGTTAACAAGCTTAGTTTTAAGAAAATGAGCGCTAAGTTTTAAGAAAATAGCGAGCTCAGTGAATGAGAGATAGGGGTAGAGTCCTCTTGAAAGAAGGGTCATTTCTCAAAAAGGGGCGTGAGTCCTCTGATAGAAGGCTGAATGAGAGATAGGGGTAGAGTCCTATTGAAAGAAGGGCCTTTGTTTCTCTATTATTGGGATTGGAAGGGTCCTTTCTCAAAAATAATCCCAAAAAGCTTTCTAAAAAAGGGGTTTGAGTCCTCTGCAAGAGGGCTGCTGAGGGATGCTGAGCAAGAAGGGTCCATTCTCTATTATAGGGGCTGGCTGATTGGGAGAAGTGGGCAGAGTCCTCTTGAGAGATGGGAGTATGAATGGGAGATAGGGGTAGAGTCCTCTTGAGAGATGGGAGTATGAATGGGAGATAGGGGTAGAGTCCTCTTGAGAGATGGGAGTATGAATGGGAGATAGGGGTAGAGTCCTCTTGAGAGATGGGAGTATGAATGGGAGATAGGGGTAGAGTCCTCTTGAGAGATGGGAGTATGAATGGGAGATAGGGGTAGAGTCCTCTTGAGAGATGGGAGTATGAATGGGAGATAGGGGCAGAGTCCTCTTGAGAGATGGGAGTATGAATGGGAGATAGGGGTAGAGTCCTCTTGAGAGATGGGAGTATGAATGGGAGATAGGGGTAGAGTCCTCTTGAGAGATGGGAGTATGAATGGGAGATAGGGGTAGAGTCCTCTTGAGAGATGGGAGTATGAATGGGAGATAGGGGTAGAGTCCTCTTGAGAGATGGGAGTATGAATGGGAGATAGGGGTAGAGTCCTCTTGAGAGATGGGAGTATGAATGGGAGATGTGGGCAGAGTCCTCTTGAGAGATGGGAGTATGAATGGGAGATAGGGGTAGAGTCCTCTTGAGAGATGGGAGTATGAATGGGAGATAGGGGTAGAGTCCTCTTGAGAGATGGGAGTATGAATGGGAGATAGGGGTAGAGTCCTCTTGAGAGATGGGAGTATGAATGGGAGATAGGGGTAGAGTCCTCTTGAGAGATGGGAGTATGAATGGGAGATAGGGGTAGAGTCCTCTTGAGAGATGGGAGTATGAATGGGAGATAGGGGTAGAGTCCTCTTGAGAGATGGGAGTATGAATGGGAGATGTGGGCAGAGTCCTCTTGAGAGATGGGAGTATGAATGGGAGATAGGGGTAGAGTCTTCTTGAGAGATGGGAGTATGAATGGGAGATAGGGGTAGAGTCCTCTTGAGAGATGGGAGTATGAATGGGAGATAGGGGTAGAGTCCTCTTGAGAGATGGGAGTATGAATGGGAGATAGGGGTAGAGTCCTCTTGAGAGATGGGAGTATGAATGGGAGATAGGGGTAGAGTCCTCTTGAGAGATGGGAGTATGAATGGGAGATAGGGGTAGAGTCCTCTTGAGAGATGGGAGTATGAATGGGAGATAGGGGCAGAGTCCTCTTGAGAGATGGGAGTATGAATGGGAGATAGGGGTAGAGTCCTCTTGAGAGATGGGAGTATGAATGGGAGATAGGGGTAGAGTCTTCTTAAAGAAGGAAATGTATTAATGTATAAAAGATGGTGTCAGCGAGGATGAGCGTTAGCCGATTAGAAAACTTATTGGGAGATAGTGGTTTGAAAGTAGTGGTTTGGAAGATTGTGACAGCATCGTGGTGTAAACGGGGCTGTTACAGTACTCATCGGACATATACTGGGAAAGTGAGAGAAGTGCATCTGGGAGAAGATATACAGTGGGGCAAAAAAGTATTTAGTCAGCCACCAATTGTGCAAGTTCTCCCACTTAAAAAGATCTCACTTCAACTATGACAGACAAAATGAGAAAAATTATGGAGGATTTTTTTTTATTGGCAGTGCCTAAACCTCTTACCAAACAACACATGATGTTATTACTGGGGATGACTGGCTACTGCAAAGCCCCGACTGCTTGACCATGCTGAAATAGTCATTCCCCTTCAAGCTTGTATTTATGGTCACCAAATGACCGCACAGGATCCTGATATTTGGAATGAGAGTGCAGAATCAGCTATGGTTGCTCTGAAGTAAAGGTTGACTGTTTAACCATGTCTGGGTTTGCCAATCCATTCCCAACGTTTAATTTGAGGTCTGGTGTTCTTACGCAAGAACATGGAGCTCAGCGAAGACCAGTAGGATGCTATTGTCTTAGAGCGGTTGCTACGGCAACTTAGGTTGTGTTGCTTGTGCTGATATTGTTGCAATGAAGACTACCATCACATATATCTGCCCAGGCGGCTGAATTGTTTGCATTAACTAGAGCATGCATGCTGGCTAAGGATAAGTCAGTTCATATCTATACTGATAGTCATTCTGCATCATGTATGGTGTTGGCAAGCTGTTGAAACAGTTTTAAGCCCATGCCAGGGATATACAGTTGAAGTCAGAAGTTTACATACATTTAGGTTGGAGTCATTAAAACTTTCAGCCACTCCACAAATTTCTTGTTAACAAACTATAGTTTTGGCAAGTTGGTTAGGACATCTACTTTGTGCATGACACAAGTCATTTTTCCAACAATTGTTTACAGACAGATAATTCCACTTATATTTCACTGTATCACAATTCCAGTGGGTCAGAAGTTTACATACACTAAGTTGACTGTGCCTTTAAACAGCTTGGAAAACTCCAGAAAATGATGTCATGGCTTTAGGCGCTTCTATTAGGCTAATTGACATAATTTAAGTCAATTGGAGGTGTACCTGTGGATATATTTCCAGGCCTACCTTTAAACTCAGTGTCTCTTGGAGTGACATCATGGGAAAATGAACAAAATTGTAGACCTCCACAAGTCTGTTTCATCCTTGGGAGCAATTTACAAACACCTGAAGGTACCACGTTCATCTGTACAAACAATAGTACGCAAGTATAAACACCATGGGACCACGCAGTCATCATACCGCTCAGGAAGGAGATGCGTTCTGTCTCCTAGAGATGAACGCACTTCGGTGCGAAAAGTGCAAATCAATCCCAGAACAGCAGCAAAGGACCTTTTGAAGATGCTGGAGGAAACAGGTACAAAAGTACCTATATCTACAGTAAAACGAGTCCTATATCGATATAACCTGAAAGGCCACTCAGCAAGGAAGAAGCCACTGCTCCAAAACCACCAACAAAAAAGCCAGACTACAGTTTGGCTTAAGGACAACAAAGTCAAGGTATTGGAGGGGCCATCACAAAGCCACAATCCCATAGAAAATTTGTGGGCAGAACTGAAAAAGCGTTTGCGAGCAAGGAGGCCTAATAACCTGACTCAGTTACACCAGCTCTGTCAGGAGGAAAGGCCAAAATTCACCCAACTTATTGTGGGAAGCTTGTGGAAGGCTACCCGAAATGTTTGACCCAAGTTAAACAATTTAAAGGCAATGCTACCAAATACTAATTGAGTGTATGTAAATGTCTGACCCACTGGGAATGTGATGAAATAAATAAAATATTAAATAAATCATTCTCCCTACTATTATTCTGGCATTTCTCATTCTTAAGGTAATATGTAAATGTTTTAGCTTTGCTTTCGGATTCTTATCCCCTAATCTGAAAAAACATGTGCAAACTCTACACTTGGTGCCAATGCTTAGCTAGTCTTACTAACAATATTTCTGGTCTGATATCAATCATTGTTTTCACACTGACCACGTTAATTAAGTACAGCCCTCCTCCTGCCCTACATTTGACGACAGCCTTATGGGGCCTGGTCAAAATTAGTGCACTAAATAAGGAAAATGGTGCTATTTGGGATACACATTTGCCTCTCCCCAAGCATGACATAGAAAAGAAACAAAACAATCCTCAATTACTCACCTATTCAATACAATACATTGTTACCTGTTGAGGTAACTTGGTGGTGTGAATAATTAATTAACCATACTGGTCTAAAGAATCAGTTCATTAAAGAGGAGGACAATGCTGTTGATCTGGCTAAAAAAATAAGTTGGTAGAGGCAGAGCCAGGGGCACAACTTTCACTGGGGACGAGGGGGACATGCGCCCCCCCCCCCCCCCCCCTCTTGGTCAAAAATCTCTTACACAGCCTGGAGGTGGGTTGGGTCACTGTCCTGTTGAAAAACAAAGGATAGTCCCACTAAGCGCAAACCAGATGGGATGGCGTATCGCTGCAGAATGCTGTGGTAGCCATGCTGGTTAAGTGAGCCTTGAATTCTTAATAAATCACAGACAGTTTAACTAGCAGAGCACCCCCACACCATCACACCTCCTCCTCCATGCTCCACGGTGGGAACCACACATGCAGAAATCATCGGTGTCTCTGCGTCTCAAAGACACAGTGATTGGAACCAAAAATCTCAAATTTGGACTCATCAGACCAAACTCTAGATTTCCACTGCTCGTGTTTCCTGGCCCAAGCAAGTCTCTTCTTACTATGGGTGTCCTTTAGTAGTGGTTTCTTTGCAGCAATCTGACCAAGAAGTCCTGATTCACACAGTCTCCTCTGAACAGTTGATGTTGAGACGTGTTGTCACACCCTGGTCAAAGTATTTTGTGTTTATCTTTATTTATTTGGTCAGGCCAGGGTGTGGCATGGGTTTTTGTATGTGGTGTGTATGTATGGGGATTGTAGCTAGTGGGGTGTTCTAGCTAAGTCTATGGCTGTCTGAATTGGTTCTCAATCAGAGGCAGGTGTTTATCGTTGTCTCTGATTGGGAACCATATTTAGGCAGCCATATTATTTGAGTTTGTCGTGGGTGATTGTCCTGATGTCATTGCTCTGTGTTAGGTTACACAAGTATAGGCTGTTTCGGTTTTTGTTAAGTTTATTGTTTTGTTTGTGTTTAGTGTGTTACTTCATTAAACATGGATTGCAATAGACACGCCGCATTTTGGTCCGACTCTCCTTCTCATCAAGAAAACCGTTACAGAATCACCCACCACAAAGGGACCAAGCAGCGTGTCAACAGGCAGGAACAGCCCAAAGTGGAGTACAGTATGGACTATACTTCTTGGGAGGAGATAGACAGGTGGGCGGTCGACCCAGGGAGAGTGCCGGAGCCCGCCTGGGATTCGATGGAGCAGTGCGCGGAAGGATATAGGAGAATGGAGTTTGCGAAGCAAGCAAGGCGGCGCGGACGGAGGCCCCATAGTCAGCCCCAAAAATTTATTGGGGGGGGGGCTCAGGGAGAGTGTGGCAGAGTCAGGAGCCAGACCTGAGCCAACTCTCCCTGTTTATTGTGAGGAGCCAAGGAGGAGACCAGAACCAGAGTCGGTGTTGGAGGTGAGCGAAACAGAGACTGTGAAGGAGTTAATGGGGAAATTGGAGGAGCGAGAAATGAGGGAGTTGCTGTGTTGGTGTTTTAAACATGGAATTCGCCCGACGGAGCGTGTCGGGGATTTGATGGCACCTGGGTCAGCGCTCCATACTCGTCCTGAGGTGCGTGTTAGTCGGCTGGTGAAGATGGTGCCAGTCTCACGTACCAGGCCTCCTGTGCACCTCCCTAGCCTTGCACGTCCTGTGCCAGCACCGCTCTCAAGATCTCCAGTACGCCTTCACGGTCTAACCCATCCTGTGCCACCTCCACACCCCAGCCCTCCGGTAGCAGCTCCCCGCACTAGGCTTCCTGTGCGTGTCCTCGGCCCAGTACCACCAGTGCCAGCACCACGCATCAGGCCTACAGTGCGCCTCGCCTGTCCAGCGCTGTCGGAGCCCTCCTCCTCTCCAGCGCTGTCGGAGTCTCCCGCCTGTTTAGCGCTGTTAGAGCCTTCCTTCTCTACAGCGCTGCCGGAGTCTCCCGCCTGTTCAGAACTGCCAGTTAGCATAGAGCTGCCAGTTAGCATAGAGCTGCCAGTTAGCATAGAGCTGCCAGTTAGCATAGAGCTGCCAGTTAGCATAGAGCTGCCAGTCTGCAAGGAGCTGCCAGTCTGCAAGGAGCTGCCAGTCTGCAAGGAGCTGCCAGTCTGCAAGGAGCTGCCAGTCTGCAAGGAGCTGCCAGTCTGCAAGGAGCTGCCAGTCTGCAAGGAGCTGCCAGTCTGCAAGGAGCCGCCAGAGCTGCCAGTCTGCAAGGAGCCGCCAGAGCTGCCAGTCAGCGTGGAGCAGCCAGGGCCGCCAGTCAGTGTGGAGCAGCCAGGGCCGCCAGTCAGCATGGAGCAGCCAGGGCCGCCAGTCAGCATGGAGCAGCCAGGGCCGCCAGTCAGCATGGAGCAGCCAGGGCCGCCAGTCAGCATGGAGCAGCCAGTCAGCATGGAGCAGCCAGTCAGCATGGAGCAGCCAGTCAGCATGGAGCAGCCAGAGCTGCCAGTCAGCATGGAGCAGCCAGTCAGCATGGAGCAGCCAGAGCTGCCAGTCAGCATGGAGCAGCCAGTTAGCATGGAGCAGTCAGAGCTGCCAGTCATCATGGAGCAGCCAGTCAGCATGGAGCTGCCAGTCGACCAGACTCTTCCAGATCTGCCAGTCGACCAGACTCTTCCAGATCTGCCAGTCGACCAGACTCTTCCAGATCTGCCAGTCGACCAGACTCTTCCAGATCTGCCAGTCGACCAGACTCTTCCAGATCTGCCAGTCGACCAGACTCTTCCAGATCTGCCAGTCGACCAGACTCTTCCAGATCTGCCAGTCGACCAGACTCTTCCAGATCTGCCAGTCAGCCAGGATCTGCCGAAACCGCCAGCCAGCCAGGATCTGGTAGATTCATCAACCTGCCTGAGCTTCCTCTCACTCCTGAGCTTCCTCTCACTCCTGAGCTTCCTCTCAGTCCCGAGCTGCCCCTCAGTCCCGAGCTGCCCCTCAGTCCCGAGCTGCCCCTCAGTCCCGAGCTGCCCCTCAGTCCCGATCTGCTCCTCAGTCCAGTGGGGTTCTGGGTGAGGACTACTAGGCCATGGTCGGCGGCGAGGGTGGACTATCCAGGGACGCGAGGAGAAGGGACTAAGACATTGATTGAGTGGGGTCCACGTCCCGCGCCGGAGCCGCCACCATGGACAGACGCCCACCCGGACCCTCCCTATTGTTTTGAGGTGCGTTCGGGAGTCCGCACCTTAGGGGGGGGGTTCTGTCACACCCTGGTCAAAGTATTTTGTGTTTATCTTTATTTATTTGGTCAGGCCAGGGTGTGGCATGGGTTTTTGTATGTATGGGGATTGTAGCTAGTGGGGTGTTCTAGCTAAGTCTATGGCTGTCTGAATTGGTTCTCAATCAGAGGCAGGTGTTTATCGTTGTCTCTGATTGGGAACCATATTTAGGCAGCCATATTATTTGAGTTTGTCGTGGGTGATTGTCCTTAGTGTCCTGATGTCATTGCTCTGTGTTAGGTTACACAAGTATAGGCTGTTTCGGTTTTTGTTAAGTTTATTGTTTTGTTTGTGTTTAGTGTGTTACTTCATTAAACATGGATTGCAATAGACACGCCGCATTTTGGTCCGACTCTCCTTCTCATCAAGAAAACCGTTACACGTGTGTTACTTTACCTCTTTGAAGCATTTACTAGGGCTACAAATTCTGAGGCTGGTAACTAATAAACTTATCCTCTGAAGCAGAGGTAATTTTGGGACTTTCTTTCCTGTGTCGGTCCTCATGAGAGCCAGTTTCATCATAGTGCTTGATGGATTATGCAACTGCACTTTAAGAAACTTTCAAAGTTCTTGACATTTTCCAGATTGACTGACCTTCATGTTTTAAAGTAATGATGGTCTGTCGTTTCTCTTTGCTTATTTGAGATGGTTTTGCCATAATATGAACTTAGCCCTATTTGGTAAAAGACTATCTTCTGTATGCCACCCCTACCTTGTCACAACACAACTGATTGGCTCAAACGCATTAAGAAGGAAAGAAATTCCACAAATTAACTTTTAACAAATGCATTCCAGGTGACTACCTCATGAAGCTGGTTGAGAGAATGCCAAGAGTGTGCAAAGCTGTCATTAAGGCAAAGGGTGTCTACTATAAAATATATTTAGCTTTTTTTTCTTTGCATGTGTTTTCATGTCTTCATTATTTTTCACAATGTAGAAAATAGTAAAAAATAAAGAAAATCCCTTGAATGAGTAGGTGTGTCCAATTTTTTGACTGGTACTGTATATGTAGACTGCAGAATCAAATACAAGGTTATCTTCCATCAGACACATCAACTTCCTGTTTACAGGTCACATGACATATGTCATATGACAGCTAAGCCAGATGCAAGCAAGATGCTTGTAGCTCCTAAGCAACTTTGCAGTACTATATGCATTTCGCTACACCCGCAATAACATCTGCTAAACATGTGTATGTGACAAATAAAATGATATTTGATTTGAGAAACTGAGCTTGTAGAAAACAGCTAGTAGGGGGAGACAAACACTTAAAAAGGTAGGTATTCATGCACATGTAACAGGCGAGACTAAAGCCTTGTTCACATTAGCAGTTTGAAATGACTGAAATCCTATTGTTTTGCATATCTGATTTGAATCTGTTCTCTTTCCTGCAGTCTGAACAGCCACAAGCCAAATGCAATTGGATATATCGCTATGTGACGTGTCTGAACATCAAATCTGATTTGTTTGCCCTCAAGTCATTTTTAGACTGTTATTTGGCATATTGTGTTGCTTGCTAGCTACTCTGTTGACAGTTTGACAAGAACATGTGATAGTGCATCTTTAAAAAACGAGTTAGCTATGCAGAAATCACTCCGACATTTGCTGGTTGCTAAAATTCAAAACATTTGCTTAATTTCAGTTTGTGACAAAACGCGGAAGTAGAGTGTAGAGAATCATTGTACCATCTAAACCGCAGTGAAATATATTTTCCATATCCAAAAATATAGAATTTTCAGCTGTTTGAAGCTGGTGTATAAAAACGAAAGTAAATGACCCAGCTAGATTATCCAAAACCTAAACCTGACCCTTACCTTAACCAAACCCTTAACCCTAACCTTCATCTATTGTTAACATATTCCGTAATGAAACACGAGAAACCTTGCATTGTATGAAGAAATAACAGTACAGTGCATTCGGAAAGTATTCAGTCCCCTTGACTTTTAGCACATTTTGTTACGTCACAGCCTTACTCTAAAATGAATCAAATATTCTACACACAATACCCCATAATGACAAAGTGAAAATAGGTTTTAAGAAGTACCTTATTTACATAAGTATTCAGATCCTTTGCTATGAGAATAGAAATTGAGCTCAAGTGCATCTTGTTTCCATTGATCTTCTTTGAGATGGAAGCCTCTCCTCAGTAAAAGGCACATGACAGCCTGCTTGTAATTTGTCAAAAGGCAACTAAAGACTCGTCGTGACTTTGCCCTGTTGGGTGAGGGTCATGAAACCTCCTTTCCCTCTCTTTCCCCCACTGATTTATGACCCCCCCATAAATACCTTTCCCCCTTCTCTCTCCACTCTACAAAAATTTACTTTTGAAAATCCTTTGTTAACCACAGAGAGAGACTTTGCAATACAGTAACATCAAAAGGTTGGGAATGGAACAATATTTTGGTAATCCAACCAGTTGAAAGTATCCGTTGGTACTTGAAGAATATGATGTCAGATCAGTTGTTGTCTGAGACATTATTACTGATGATAGAACAACATAAAATATACCTGGGAAAGTCTACACATTCTAGTTATCAGATTCACATGGAATTGTTGAGCAATTTAAATGTTTAAATATGAAACTAGGTGTGAAAAGATTAGATGTAATTTGAGCCTTCTAAATTAGAGAATTGTTTTCATAAGTAAACTGATGCTCATTCAGTGGCCACGCCCAAGTGAACAGACATTGGTTGAGAACAATGAAACACGCCCATCTCTTCTCCAGTATAAAGCCCCTGTGACCTAATTCACATCAGATTAAGCAAACCCCAGCGTGAGCTGTGGTTGCAAATGGTTGAATATCCACTCTACGTAACGAAATATACATGAGACCAGATCACGTGGAGGTGACGATCACCACGCTGGAAGGATGTGACCTGATTATGGCAACTGATTATGAACTTTGAACTCTTATTCACCAAAGAAGAAGTGATACATCTTAGAAGCCGAGTTATCAGCAGCAGCTGTAAACGTATTTGGCCTAGGAATGGACAGACAATCTCCTGAGAACGACAGGATACTTCAACATATCCGCACTACAACACTACGACCAGAAAGATTCTTCAAAGGACAATGGAGATCTCTGCTGGGCAATCCAGTCTTCCATCTTCGACCCATCTATCGAATCGCAGCTCAGTGTAAATATATATCTTGATTTTCCTTTTCCAAATGAGCGATTATTAGAATTCATAAGATTCTGTATTTACGGTAGCATAGCTTCTCAAGAACCGATAGAGACCCAATTCTTTTGTTCCTCAGTCTTCTCGCTCTTTCATTCAAACCCAACCCCCTTCCTTTGTGTAACCAGCCGTCATATCAGGTTAGCCCACTAGGGACTTTTCATGACATTATTAGTAATCAATGTTTGATCAATTCTGTGTGTATATATGTATTTCTGTGATTTGATTAGTTAGTAAATAAATAATTAAGCCAAATTGTATGTTGCTGATTCATAACTTGAGCTAGAGTTTGTGCAGATAACCAAGAATTTAACAATGTTCAGATGAGATTGATAGAAGGTTAAGAATAATTAATGACTCATTGATTGCTATTGATATAAAAGATCTTCAGATCTTTGAGTTTATTCGGAAGACAGCAGCTCTATAAACACTCTTCCGTGGTGCCCCAGGTTATTAACGAGTTAATTGTTGCATGGTTTAATTCAATCACGTAATCAATTAAATGTTAGGTAATCGATTTGATAAAATAGCATGTCATATAATTTAAATATAGTCAGAGACATGACAACTCTCAGACAATGAGAAACAAGATTCTACCGTCTGATGAAACATAGCGTCACGTCTGGAGGAAACCTGGCACCATCCCTACGGTGAAGCATGGTGGTGTGCCAAGCTTGCAGCGTCATACCCAAGAAGATTGTAACCGCTGCCAGAGGTGCTTCAACAAAGTACTGAGTAAAGTGTCTGAAAACTTATGTAAATGTGATATTTCCAGTGTTATGTACATTTTTTTTTTTTTTTATGTAAATTTTTTTTGATTTATATATACTGTATATACATGAACTCAACAAAAAAATAAACGTCCTCTCACTGTCAGCTGCATTTATTTTCAGCAAACTTAACGTGTAAACATTTGTATCAACATAACAAGTTTCAACAACTGAGACATACACTGAACAAGTTCCACAGACATGTGACTAATAGAAATTGAATAAACTGTCCCTGAACAAAAGGGGGGTCAAAATCAAAAGTAACAGTCAGTATCTGGTGTGGCCACCAGCTGCAATAAGTACTGCAGTGCATCTCCTCCTCATGGACTGCACCATATTTGCCAGTTCTTGCTGTGAGATGTTACCCCACTCTTCCACCAAGGCACCTGCAAGTTCCCGGTAATTTCTAGGGGCAATGGCCCTAGCCCTCACCCTCCGATCCAACATCTCCCAGACGTGCTCAATGGGATTGAGATCCGGGCTCTTCGCTGGCCATGGCAGAATACTAACTATAACGAGACTTGGGGGTGGACGCTATTAAGGAGCCTTTTGTTCCTAGACTTGGCGTACTGCTTGCCGTGTGGTAGCAGAGAGAACAGTCTCTGACTTGGGTGAATGGAGTCTTTGACAATTTTTTGGGCCTTCCTCTGACACCGCCTAGTATGTAGTTTGTGGATACAGGAAGCTTGGCCCCAGTGATATACTGGGCCGTACTCACTACCCTCTGTAGAGCCTTACGGTTGGATGCCGAGCAATTGCCATACCAGGCAGTGATGCAACTGGTCAGGATGCTCTCAATGGTGCATTAACTTCTTTAAAAATAATGCTATTGACTGTTTTAAACCACAAGTTTTTTAATTTTTATGTTTTAAATGTTTTTATTGTATTTTTTGCAACAATAAAAACAATATTACACATCAATACAGGGACATTCCTGTGAATACAATGAAAAAAAGGAAATAATCAGGACATCATTAATATGTGACAATGCAATGAGACATTTTCAGACATGACTTCAAACAATTTTCCCAACTTTTTAAGTTGCACAAGTTTGAGGGATTTATAAAATTGTAACAGTTAAATGAATAAAACTACAAAATAAGGAATTTTTCCACCCTATTTACATTTGTAAATATATTATTTGGCTAAGAGGATAATATTGTTAACAAAATAGTTATGATCGGAAGTACAAGGATAATGCCACTTAACATCATCAAAGGTAAACATAGATAATTCTGGAGATTTTATACACAACCATTCATGAACTTCAATCCATAGTTTACTAGAATGGCGGCATGAAATAAATAAATGCTCTATAGATTCTGAATCAGAGGAAGAAAAAACACAAGGCATTTTGTCAAAATGTAATATTTTGTGCAAGAAATCCTTAACAGGGTATGTGACAAGAGACGAAAATAATCTGCCCACTCCATCAAGCAATGGGGACAACAACACAGGGCATTCACGGGACCTCATGGAACCATGGACCACACCTGCAGAAACTGGACAACAGGGGGAAGCAGAGGAGATACCTATCATAGACTTCTCCCAGCTGACGCTTGACATGCCACCTACGCCACCTCCAGTGGTAGAAACAACCAGCTGGTATGATTGAGTAGAATCAGCCAACAGTAACACGGAAGCAGCAATGTGAGAGTCAGTAGTGCATGACCTTAAAGAGTAATAATAGGAAGCTTCCGTTTACACACAGGTCTAAGATTACGTAGGTTTACAGCACCAGTGGGAACTTCCCCTGTAAAAAGGTATATAAAGAGAACAGAGATCATAAGACAGCATGATCCTCACTAACATATGAGACAGACTTCATATGGAGAATCATCACAGGTAAATTTACTATTGCACTATAAGCTTTTTGATAGACTAGAACAATATTTGAGAACTGGATAATTTTGCCTAGGTACTTATTGGATCACTATCTGAATATACTTGGTTGAACTTTGTGAACCCGAAACTGAGTCTACGAAACACAGAGGTCTAAACACCTCTTGATCACAGACAAAGCGGCAGTCACTCAGTGAGACATCAGGTACAGATGTGATTGGCAATACAAGGAAACAGCCAAGTACCAGTTACAATATATGGAGTCCATACACAGATTTGGAAGTGTATTAAGATATTGGAATTGGGAATCTAGCGTCATAGCTGCGAGAATACCAATCACGGGAAAGTGACCAAGGGGCGGAGCATTTAAGGTCATTTAACTATTTTTGCTATTTAGTCAATATTGTTAGAAGTGTTAACGCATTTAAAGTTTTGCAATATTATCTGGCATAGCTTAAAGCATTAAGGATTGATTGAGCATTATTGTTGTATTGAGAAACTGTATAACCATTGAATTGTAATAACGTGTATAAGACAAAAAACAGAGAGACTAAATAAAAGCTTGAAACTTTGACAACTAGGCCAGATTAACGATCTGGAGAGCAAACGCCTTTGACACTATCACTGAACAGAAAGTGACCCTGGTTATAGGTTAAAGTGATTGCACTAAAGAATATTTCATTGTGTGGACAATAATATATTTTTAAGAGAGTCAAAACATATACCAATACTAGTTTCCAAGTGACTACTAGCTGACGAGCATAATAACTAATAGGAGTTGTTATTAGGTATTGATATATACATAGGTAAAGAAACTTGAAAGTAAGGACATATAGGAGGAATCCATAACACTTAGAATATTTAAATAGGAGTATATCTATCCAAGGCCTCATACTAGACCGGAAAAATAAGGGAGTGACAACGTGAACGAAGGAAAAAACCCAACTCACGCGAAGGGCCATTACGAATAAATAGGAGGGTTGGTAGGGCCGCATGGCTAGGCCCTTGTTACACTGAAGTAACTAAAATCCTAAAGTACTCTGCCTAGCCAGAGGACGGGGTAGAGGCTTTTGCTGCAGGTATTGGGCAAAAGTCAGCACCGTGTCAGGTAGATGGAAGAAAATATTTAAAAATGAAGTTTCTTTAACTTTTGGGATAACTGGACAAGTAAGGTGTAAGGTAGGCACGTATACCATAGCATGGGTTGGTCACTTCCATAGCAATATATTGAATTTCAATCACCAAAAATGACTTAATTAACTGCCAATCGTGTCCACTTATTGTTGCATTTTTTATCCAAAAGATTCAAGTCATTAATTTGTGAACTTGGAAAAGAGAACAACCTCATGATATAACAAAGTGCTCTAAATAAGTCCAAGTGGAATTGCTTTGCAAACCTTCATATAGTCTCTCTGACTAATATTAACCTGACATTTACCAATGAACTCAAACGCCAAAAACTCCCCAGTGTTGTCTACTGTGGTGGCATATTTACCAAATGAGGAGAGTTACAAACTACACACCAGTCAGAGTTATACTTAAATTACATCTTTAATAATAATAATAAGCTTTGCAATAGCATTTGACTTTCAACAATTCACTATTTCTAATGAACCGTTGAGAAGTACCACCAGAAAAGTACAAAGATATTTTATAGCCAAGGTACACCCCTCTCGACTTACACTGACGAACCACAGATCTTAAGAACAGTTCACAAAGGTTAAGATTTGTATGAAAGATATCTATGAAACATAGCAAACAGTTACTGCTGTGTCAACTGTTCTCATTGTAAAGACCAGTGTCTGCCCCCCTCACTTGAAAAGGGAACCGTCTCTCCCTGGTATGGCATAGAACAGAACCAGTAGCTCATGTTATCTGGAATGCTCTTTAGGTTTTATCACCCCAAAGACATCGTAAATCTCCTCTGTCCGTGTTATCTCATAGAGGCCCATCCTCAGTGGAACACACACACAATACTCTATTCTGTCGAATGTAACAACTACTATAATGTAATACAAGCATTATAACATAATCTTGCAATTTTCCACGACACTACCAAATAGCATACAAAATGAATACCCTTGTCAGTTTTAAATCACAAGTGTGTTTGGGAAGCCCGTGATTTGGGGAAGAAAAGCTTTCTATCCCTAACTCTGAGGGCTCGGAATAGACTAGTCGATACAATGTTGCAAGTCCCATAGTGACAGTTTTGGGCCGGACCAAGTGATGATTTGATACAATGTTGCTCATCACTCTGCAATAGCTCAAGTCAAGACAGATAGAAAGGGAGGCAGACAGGCGCAATAGAGAGATGAATGTGATTGAAAGAACCGTCATTTTCATCAGGATATATTCTACTGTTTTCATTTGTCGGCTGTAGGCCGATGTATTTTACTTAGTTATTTTAGTATTTTAGTATTTTACTTTGTATTTTACTTAGTTGATGATAGGCCTACTGCTGCCTCTATGAGTTCTATGTTCTCATTTCTTTAGGCCGATGGATCGCAGGGTATCAATGTGTAATTTAGTTTAGTAGTTTAGTAGTTTAGTTTAAAGTTTTAGATTTGTATACATTTTTATGATTTTTATGATTAACCACGTGACAATGATTTTGAGAAACAAAAACAGTATTATTCAATATTATTATTATTGAAATTCAACTATTCCAAGAAAAGAAAATAATCATAACCGGCATGCAGATCAGTAGAAATGGTAGGATAAACAGTAAACTTCCACAAAGTTGAAATTCACTAGCTGGCTATGGTCTTTACTATTACAGCCATTAAACTAATTCTGAACGCGCGTGCACACACAGGAGATCGAGTGAAAAACGTGTCCCCCTAAGGAAATCAAAGACCCATCCAACTGATTCAGCCTGGGTCTGATTTTTATGGGGATTTTATATTATTTCTCAGAGATCCAGTTGTATGAAGAAGAACAGCGACTATCCCACCATTGGCCTGACAACCTGTTAGGTAACAACACAGCGTTAGACTGACCTCTCTCTCAGAACATAGAGTATGAGCAACACAGAGTTACACTGACCACTCTCTCAGAACTAATAGTATGGACCACACAGAGTTAGACTGATCTCTCTCTCAGAACATAGAGTATGAACAACACAGAGTTAGACTGACCTCTCTCTCAGAACATAGAGTATGAACAACACAGAGTTAGACTGACCTCTCTCTCAGAACATAGAGTATGAACAACACAGAGTTAGACTGACCTCTCTCTCAGAACATAGAGTATGAACAACACAGAGTTAGACTGACCTCCGTCTCAGAACATAGAGTATGAACAACACAGAGAATCAATCAGTCCTACTCCTTACGCTGTGGTCAGTGTTTTTAGAGCAGTAGTATCTTACCTTGGGGTGGGCAGTGGGTGCTGTCTACCCATTTCCAGGTCCCCTCAGTAACCAAGTCAGTCAGATCAATCCAGACATGACTGAATAATTCAATCCCATTGATAAATGCCTGTTGTAGTGACAGAAATCAATATTGTTAATACAGTCTCCACTTCTATTATCTCTCTCTAACCACTATGTGGCAATATCAGAGAGAAAGAGAGAGAGAGTGTAAAAGTTTGCGTCCCAAATGGTATCCTATTTCCCTATGAAGTGATTGTATAGAGAAAAGAGTGCCATTTGGGACATATCTCAAGAGTCTCCTTCTTATTGGTGGATAGAGCCTTGAAACCTCCTGACACCTACAGCCTTCTTATTGGTGGATAGAGCCTTGAAACCTTCTGACATCTACAGCCTTCTTATTGGTGGATAGAGCCTTGAAACATCCAGCTGTTAGACACAGACAGAAAACAGAGAAGTACAGTTAATACTGTAAGTAAAAGTAAGTTAGACTCATAGATATTACAATAAGAGGTCAGGCAGACTGAATAGTGGATTCATTGATTGATTGGCGTGATATTCGGTACGTTTAGTTAAGATGGCCGACTACGTCAACAAACAGGTGATTGAATTAAACAACATTAACGAAGAAAACCAGAACAAAGCAACGAGGAGCGTGAAGACTGAGACCCATCGCTCAGGTAAGCACAAATAACTGTATCTTTTTGAGTGTTTTGTCTTCTGGGTGGTTCAGTACGGAACGTGGAGTTTACAACATGCTGGAGTCACGTACACTAAAATGTATGTGTTTTGTTTCCCTTCAGTAACTGGAACTATTTAAATACGATCAATTGAAAATAACCTTTTAAAACAACAACAAAGTGGACACCCTGCCACTGTTTTTGGTAAACAGCTGAGGGGCTGGAGAAATGTAAGCACTCTCAATTTCATAGACAGAAGAGCTACGTATGCTCAGTGTAAGCTTGTTTACTCTGGAATTGTAAATTATGCAATTGTACAAACTCTATATTGCCTTAAAGCTACAGTACATTTTTGGGCGACCCGACCAAATTCACATAGAAATGTTATAGATCTTTCATTCCCATCGAAAGCAAGTCTAAGACGCGGTAGATCTGTGTGCTATTTCTATGCTTCCCTTTCTGAAGTTGCATTTTTACATCTTTTACTTTAGGTTTTGTGCAGCAACTTCAAACAGCTGAATATACAATATTTATTTTACACAACGACTGCTTGTTTTGTCACATAAACACATTAGAATTTTAGCAACCAGGAAATGGAGGACCGATTTCTGCATAGTGCATCTTTAAATTGTCATTTTGAGATCATAGATGGTCAGTCATGCATACATAGTTCTGTCTATGCATTTTAGAGTGGTTATGTTTCTCCATATTTTGCGTCCTGATGGGGTTAGAAAGTTAAACTAAGCTCATGAGGCATTTATAAGTTACATTCATGAAGAATGAATGGGTAAGTATCATACATTTCAAAGTCCCAAAAATGTAAGCAGCAATCACAGATATCCTCTTTATGTCATCATTCATCTGTATTGTGTAATTCTGGTCATTTCTTCATACAGTAGCTTCCTGTTTATCAGATTTGAGATGACCATACTTTTGAGCAAACGGTCGCTACCAACCCTAAATTGGGGGGGAGGGGGGTTTGGTTATCGGAATTCTAATGATAATCAGTTGTGATGTAGGATGATGTTATTTCTATTTGTAATCATAATGTAGGATGGCGTGTGTGTGTGTCTGTTTCTCTGCAGATGGAAGAACAAGACTCTACAGGCTGGCTGCTGTGTGTTTAGGAGTGCTGTGTGTTCTACAAGTCATTCTCAACATCACCCTGAGACTGGCTTTCTGTGAGTGAGGCCCAAATGACACCCTATTAGCACAGTACTTTTGACAGTGCACTAGGGTAGGGTGTAGGGTGTAGGGAATAGGGTGCCATTCGGGACCCTGTTAAATTTTGAACAATATTCCATTTGGGACCCTATACCCTTTTACAATGCATTACTTTTGCTCAAGGGCACATCGGCAGATTTTTGACATAGTTGGTTCAGGGATTCAAACCAGAAAACATTTGTATACTGGTCCACCGCTCTTAAAAGCTAAGCCACCAAGCAGGCTCTGTCATGTGAACACATTTATACACAGTGATTCATTGGCGCCTAAATAAATGAGTGCAAGAGATGTCCTATAAGCCAATGCAGCAGTAGAACTAGAACTTCCATTGTCAACTAAGTGAAAACAGAGTGCCTTCAGAAACTATTCAGGCCACTTGACTTTTTCCACATTTTGTTACGTTACAGCCTTATTCTGAAATGGATTAAATAAAATATAATCTTCAGCAATCTACACACAATACCCTATAATGACAAAGTGAAAACAGGTTTTCAGAAATGTTTGCAAATGTATTACACATTAAAAAACTGAAATACCTTTTTTACCTAAGTATTCACACCCTTAGCTATGAGACTGGAAATTGAGCTCAGGTGCATCCTGTTTCCATTGATCATCCTTGAGATCTTTCTAAAACTTGATTGGAGCCAACCTGCGGTAAATTCAATTGATTGGACATGATTTGGAAAGGCACACACCTGTCTATAAGATCCCACAGTTGACAGTGCATGTCAGAGCAAAAACCAAGCCATGTTGTCGAAGGAATTGTCCGTAGAGCTCCGACACAGATCAGAGGAAGGGTACAAAAACATTTCTGCAGCATAGAAGATCCCCAAGAACACAGTGGCCTCCATCATTCTTAAATGGAAGAAGTTTGGAACCACCAAGACTCTTCCTGGCGCTGGCCGTCCGGCCAAACTGAGAAATCGGGGGAGAAGGGCCTTGGTCAGGGAGGTGACCAAGACTCAATGGCCACTCTGACAGAGCTCTATAGTACTTCTGTGAAAATGGCAGAACCTTCCAGAAGGACAACCATCTCCGCAGCACTCCACCAATCAGGCCTTTATGGTAGAGTGGCAAGACGGATACCACCGGAAACAGGATTCCCCTGAGCTCAATTTCGAGTCACATAGCAAAGGGTCTGAATACTTAAGTAAATAAGGTATTCCTGTTTTTTAAATTTTAAATACATTTGCACAAATTTCTAAAAGACCTTTGTCATTATGGGGTACTGTGTGTAGACTGAGGATTTGTATTTTTTAATCTATTTTAGAATAAGGCTGTAACATAACAAGTCAAGGGGTCTGAATACTTTCCGAATGCGCTGTAACTGTTCAGTTTGCCAATCTGATCTATTATAAAAACATAGCAAATCTTACTTTAGCTATGTATGAATTATTTTCAGTCAATGTACTGTCATTTCTATTTTCCCATAAAGCATAAAGCCCTTATAAAAACATTCATAACTTAAAAGGAAAATTATATTTCCATTTTCTAGAAAACAAGAAAACAGTACTGAGGACTCTGAAGAATCCTACTATTATAAACAACGGACAAAAATCTTGCCTTTGTTGACAGTGAAAAAAGATTCAAATTAAACTCCCCATTTTCGACTCACAGCAATAACTATTTTATAACCATTAGTCACTAGCATCCCTTCATTATCCACTAGCTCTGTAGCTAAGCCCCTACCACATTGTTGTCAACAAGTTTTCCAGCTTGGTCCTAAAACTCATGAAACAATTAGTTAACAATGTCATTTATTCTTCTAAGACATACATTGTACTTATGCACGTTACAAACTTTTTAAACAGCACAAAATGTTACTTTAATGTTTCACGTGGTTGTAAAAATAATTAAAACAAAAAATAGCTTTTGGTCTTAATTTAAGGTTAGGGTTAGGTATAAGGTTAGCAGTGTGTTTAAGGTTAGGGTTACATTCAAAATCACATTTTAAGAAGAGAAATTGTAGAAATAGGCAGTTTTTATGACTTTGTGGCTGTGGTATCTAGTGATGACCATATCCTGTGACTTTCATTTTAGCTGCAGTCAGAGGATAGTGTGATGAGAGATCAGTGTGATATCACTCCCTGGTGGTGACAGCACTGTGTTTTTTTTCTGGCTTTCCTATTTTAAAAGTGCAAACTTAGCTATGATGTGTCATGAAATAGTGAACAAAAAAATGAACTAGCGAAATGTTTCATTAGTTGTTTTTTTGTGACACTTTTGAAGAAGCGAGATGTCAACAGGAAGTGACATTTCACTGACCTCTTACTTCTCATATATGCTAAGCTAGCCACAAAAAGGATTAGCCACAATAGTGGAATTCAATGTTTGCCTTCAAAATAAAAGTCCCCCATAGAAAGTCATGCAAATGGATACAAATAGTGGTATCATGCCATATTTGGACAAGATAAGGCTAAACAAGTTTGGACTGTTGCTATGTAAATTCAACAAAAGACAATAATTAGTTGATTTGACAGAAAAGTACCAATAAGTTTAAATCACACCATGGATGTATAACACTTTAGAATTGCATTGGGGGCATACTTATATTTCTCTGTACAGCCTTACCTAAGGACTGTGAATCACAGGAGGTTGGTGGCACCTTAATTGGGGAGGATGGGCTCGTTGTAATGACTGGAGCAGAATGAGTGGAAAGGTATCAAACCCATGGTTTCTATGTGTTCGATGCCATTCCATTCGCGCCGTTCCAGACATTATTATGAGCGGTCCTCGCCTCAGTAGCCTCCACTGTTCTGGATCAATTAAATGGGGTCTACAGTGACCCCCACAGAACACAACTGTGAAGAGTTTACACAAATATTAGGATTGTGGAGCAGTTAGATCACAACAATGTCCAAACGCCAGGTGTTGAGTGTGAAAACTGAAAGAAAAAATGACATAGGAGAAAGATATCTGTCAGAAGATGGGAATAAAAAGCAGGACCATGTGGACAACACTGTTAGGAAAGCAAAGCAACTCTGAATCATCCATGCTGGGCGTTTCAGACAAATAGATGCACAATTTACTTTTGTAAAACGTTCAGGGCAAATGATACTGTAATGAATAGAACGTTTTAGGCTTTTGTTAGAGGAGAGAAATATGACGGTGTGTCTAGTGATGACAGATCTTTATTAAAGTACTTGTGTGGTAGTTAAAGAACTGTGTAGAATAGGTCTGTGTGTAGACCTACTGATAGCTAGCTGTAATTGTATCTAATAAATCAACCCTTTAAGCTAACAGGGATCACTGAAAAGTACATTTCCCGAAGAAAATGTGGTGTGCTTGCCTGCTTGTTTTAAAGTATGTTTTGTTTTGAAATAAGTTATAGTAGTGGTCGTGTCTGCAGTAGTAGTGGTGGTGACTGGTTATAGTTGAAAAAGTGATAGATTGATTGATTGGTGGTTGATAGGATAGCCTGAACATGTGAACGTTGGTTTGGTGTCTCTAGCTCAAACAGCTCAAGAGTTACAATTATTGTTGGTGGGTATTATACTGCATGTTAATTCATGCATATTTAAGTAGCTATCATTTATAGTGCAGACCAGAGCAAGTTAGCTACTCCCAGGACTAGAGCTGGATGTCACGCCCTGACCATAGAGAGCCCTTGTTTCTCTATGGTGTAGTAGGTCAGGGTGTGACTTGGGGGGTATTCTAGTTTATTATTTCTATGTGGTGTTCTAGTTTTCATATTTCTATGTTGGTGTACTTGGTATGGTTCCCAATTAGAGGCAGTTGGTAATCATTGTCTCTAATTGGGGATCATATTTAGGTAGCCTTGTTCCACCTTTGTTTGGTGGGATATGGTATTTTGTGTTTTGTGCAACACGTAGTCACGGGTCGGTGTTAGTGTAGTGAGTTGTTGTTGTTGTTGTTGTTGTTATTGCTAAGTTTCACTTTTTAATATATATATGTGGAACTCAACATCCGCTGCGCCTTGGTCCATCTCTACACACGACCGTGACACTGGAGCAGACCAGACCAGTAGTTGTGGTCAGTAGTTGTGTGGTTGTGGTCAATAGCTGTTGTTAGTAGTTATGGGCAGTATTGTGTTTAAGAAAATGTTTATTTACCTAGGCAAGTCAGTTAAGAACAAATTCTTATTTACAATGACGGCCTACCCCGGCCAAATCTGGACGATACTGGGCAAATTGTGCGCCATCCTATGGGACTCCCAATCAAGGCCGGATGTGATACAGCCTGGATTCAAACCAGGGACTGTAGTGATGCCTGTTGCATTGAGATGCAGTGCCTTAGGCCGCTGCGCCACTCGGGAGGTCAGTAGTTGTGGTCAGTAGGTGTGGTCAGTCCGTGATATAAGAGGAACTAGGAATATAAAGACAGCAATTGAAAGCAAAATAAAACTGAAGCATGAAACTCCAAGAGCCAATTGTTCAGAATATGTTCAGTAGAACCTGATGAAGCTGGCAATGCACAGTGTCGTGCAAAGCGACATGCACTACAGAACAAAGAGGAGGAATGTTAGAGAGAAGGAGGGAATGATATTTACATGGAGACAAAGAGTACAGACTACACTAGAGGCAGTGGTGTAAAGTACTTAAGTAAAAATATTTCAGTGTTCTACTTATGTCGTTTTTGCGGTATCTGTAATTCACTGTTTATATTTTTAACAACAAACTTTCTTCACTGCATTCCTAAAGAAAATAATGTACTTGTTACATTTTGAATGCTGAGCAGTTCAGGAAAATGGTCCAATTTATGCACTTATCAAGAGAACTTCCATCCCTGGTCATCCCTACTGCCTCTGATCTGGCAGACACAATAAACACATACGTTGTTTGTAAATGATGTCTGAGTGTTAGAGTGTGCTCCTGGCTATCCACAAATACATTTAAAAAATAGTAGTGTAATGTTTGCTTAATTAAAGGAATTTGAAATGATTTATACTTTTACTTTTGATACTGAAGTATATTTTAGCAATTACATTTACTTTGATACTTAAGTATATTAGGTAACAATATATATGTATTTTTTTGCGTATAAATCTTGGTGGGGCAAAACCCCCCCAATTTTACACAACACAAAGCAATACATGAGTTGCACTATAACATTGGCAAATGGTGCCAACAAACTGTTAGGGCCTACATAAAGCTATCCCAACAGCAGAGTCCCAACACCTTACCACTGCTACACCTGGCTATCAGTTGAGCCTTGTCTGGCAGCAAAACAGTTCATCCAGCCTGATTTACTGCCTTTTTAAAATAAATAGCTGATATGGCTAACTTGCTTAAACAAATGTGGTTTCTACTGACAATTGAGATGGACAAACTGTGGCATAAGGGAACGATGAGCGGATAAGAGGCAATCCGTAAATTTGATTAAGACATTCATGAGCGAGCTAAGATGGACGTAGTCAATATAACTATTTGTTCAGGACTTTTGAAATATACAGCGACATAATTCAGAACATGGGCCGTTCTTACAGTGTTCTGCCTGTACACCAAGTCAGAACCGTAGGATAAATAAAGTGGGCATATAAGCAGATAATGAAAGCTCTTACAATATTGATGATGACATTTCTCCAAAGCTGGCTATAGGCTACATGTGCACCACCAAGTCAGAACAGTAGGCTAAGTTTTGAAAGGGAAAGGGACCAAATTATTAGGATGACGCACATAGGCTAATAACAGCTTACTACACAACATACATTTAGTATTACTTTCTTAGCTACAGTGTACATATCTCCATGGAATAAAACATATTCATGTGCTCCTTCTCTGGTTCAGGCTGTTGAAGAGCTCCAGACTGCTTTTCAGTCACTGCAGGCCTCCCTTTATGGTCTCAAACTGGTCTTGAATGTACAAAAAACTAAATTCATGACCTTTACTAGAGCTAGAACTCTGCCAGAGAATGTTAGCATTGTCACATCTGGTGGCTTATCCACTGAAAAAGTGTCATCCTACAAATACCTAGGTATTTGGTTGGATGACAAGTTGTCCTTTAACATTCATGTGGATAATCTTGTGACAAAGCTTAAATTGAATATGAGTTTTAATTTTCGTAGTAATACTTCCTTCCCACTTATGGCTAGAAAGAAGCTTGTTCAGGTCACTTTTCTCTCTGTAATTGATTATGGTGACTTGTTGAATGCATGCAACCTCCATCTTACAGAGACTGGACTCTGTTTATCATGCATCCTTGTGGATTATTACATATGCCAAGTCACTCACCCATCATTGCACCTTGTACCAAATGGTAGGTTGGACCTCACTTTATATGTGCAGAAAGCGACATTTGTATGTGTTCATCAACAAAGCCCTTTTGGGTAAACTCCCTCTTTACCCCTGTAGTCTGGTCTCCTTCACCACCAGCAGTTACCATACCCGGTCTGCTAGCTGGTTGCTGCTTAAAGTCCCCAGGACATTCACAGTATGAGGCAAGAATGCCTTCTCTTCTTGTGCACCAGACGCCTGGAATAATCTACAATCCATGCTTCATCTAGATATGTTAGTGCCAATGAATTAATTTTAAAAAATGATGGGAGACTCTGTTTCAGAGGAGTGTAAATTCCTTCTTTTTTTTTTGCCTGGATCATGTTGTTGTATTGTATTGTTGTATGTTTTAATTGTGTAATGTATTGGTTGTTGCTGCCTTCTTGGCCAGGTCTCCCTTGAAATAGAGGCTGGGTTTCAACGGGCTTTTCCTGGTTAAATAAAGGTTCAACTAAAATAATTTATGCAGCAGCATACAAGACATTTTTGGACTCACCTTGTTTTGCTGTGCTCACTTGAACAGGAAGGTGGCGTGGCGGTCCTTCTTGTGAGCAGATTTTGTCATGAAACTTTGTTGACAAAGTCTGTCATTCTCTGGATTTATAGTGCTTTCAAGACAACTGGAAACATGGGGGAAAAAAACAAGGTTGAATCATGACGGCAGTGGTTTTCAGGTCGGAGCTCTAGAAAGAGGCTTGGATGAGTTGGATGACCGTTCATGACCGTTCATGAGTTGGATGTCCGTTCCAAGTTGTCTTGAACTCACTGAAGTCTGAGATTTCCCAGTTCTGAGTCTCCAGTTGTTTTGAACACGGCAGACGTCATGCTGGATGGACAGCATGGCCAATGTATTCAACCTTTTCTGGCCCACCTGCCCTGAATGATGAGTTGCCGCTGAACACAGGTAGTCTAGACTCTAACTAACGACCATACAACCACCTAAAATAGCCACAAAAGTCACTAGCCAGCCAGCCATATATCAAGAGTTCAAAGATTATGAATATGGTCCCACTTTAAAGCCTTCATAAAGCCTTCATAAACACTACAAACATGTCTCACAAATTATCTATAACCATATGTCATGCTCTATAAAAGGTTCATAAATGTGGCATAACTGTGTGACCTTACTGAGTATGGGAGTGACCTTACTGAGTATGGGAGTGACCTTACTGAGTATGGGAGTGACCTTACTTAGTATGGGAATGACCTTACTGAGTATGTGTGAGTGACCTTACTGCTTGCAAAAACATCCCCCCTGGTCGTCACTAGTTAACACATCCACAAAGTCATTATTATGGCTAAACATTGCCCATTCCCCCCCCCCCCCCCCCCCCCCCAAAAAAAACAATTAAAATGTGCTTTTAAACCAAACCCTAACTAATGAAGGCCAAGCTTGATACGTTGGTCTACCAGACCTTCTGAGCATTTGGGCGGAAGTGTCTTGGAACAAGATTAGTTGTAATGTGACTAAAATAACTTAACTTTAGAGCGTGTTTCATCCTTCAGCACAACATGTCACCCTTTATATGTTTATATCACATTCAACATTGTGGGTTATGTCACATTTGATATGGGTGATTATGTCAAACAGTTAACAGTTACACATTTATGAACTCTTTATAAAGCTTGACATATGCTTAAAGATGCTGTATAACACATATATGTAGTGCTTATGAAGCTATTATAAAGGCTTTGTGAAGCTTTTTTTAAGCTTAACGTAATTTAAAGCGGGACCATGAAGGTATATACTCTGAAGTTATTATTTGAGAGCAGTGAAAATTAAATCCCAATCAGTGAAAAAAACAATATCTAGCTAACTAGCAGATTTACATCAATCATCAACGTCAATGATCAGCTGATAGTCTGTCCTCTTTTCCGGATGTCAATCATGTCTTTGTAACCAGTGGTGGAGTGATATTTGTTTATGACATCATCATGTCTTAATCAAAGTTTGTACCGACAGATGGCCACTTTTGAATATCTTTATAGAATATATCTAAAATGCATCCTCAGATTACGTCTGACTATATCCACATTGTCTCAAAAACTTGTTATATTTTTAACACCTTCCATACCTCATTTCAAAATAGACTGTAAACATCCATGTCAATCTTGAATGATAATTCATCACGTTTTACTGGTGAAATGTCCACACCGCATGCCAATCATCTCAGTCATTATCATGGAATATGCATTTAGATATTATTGAATTACTGTTACGTGAGTAAATTAACCAGTAGCTATATGTATCAATCCTTTCCAGATAATAGAGGCAATGTGACTGCAGAGAAAGACCTGCTACAGACCAGTTACAACACCCTGAGTGAAGAGAGAGACCAGCTACATACCAGTTACAACACCCTGACTGAAGAGAGAAACCAGCTACAAACCAGTTACAACATTCTGACTAAAAAGGGAGACCAGCTACAGACCACTTACAACACCCTGACTAAAGAGAGAGACAAGCTACAGACCAGATACAATGCCCTGACTAAAGAGAGAGACCAGCAAAAGAGGGAGAACAATGATCTCATGGCAAAGTTCTCTAATCTGAGTAATAAATGATCATAACATCGCATATCTAATATGCAGTCAAATTGTGTTTGTATTCTACAACAATAGGTGCAGAATAATAAGATGGCAATTCATGTTTCTGTTTTGTAGAACAAACCTATCCTGAAGGCTGGCAGATTAAGTTGGAATCCAGTTGGTACTTCCTGTCTACTGTGAAAAAACCCTGGAGGGAGAGCAGACGGGACTGTCTGCAGAGAGGAGCAGACCTGGTGATCGTAAACAGTGATAAGGAACAGGTGAAAGAGAGAATCAAACATGCCTTGGTCAGTTATGTTGTCACGTCTTCCGTCATAGTCGGTTCCTCGGTGGTCGACGTCACCGGCTTTCTAGCTACCGCCAATCCACTTTTCATTTTCCATTTGTTTTGTCTTTGTTTCACACACCTGTTTTCAATCCCACAAAGTCACCTGTTCATTATTTAACCCTCTGTTCCCCCCATGGTTTTTGTGGGTAATTGTTTATTTCTATTTTCGGTCTGTCATGATGTACGTGGATTTCTTACTTTGTATATTTTACCTTTTGAGTAAAGTACGTTTGATTACTCATATCTGCTGTCCTGCGCCTGATTCTCTACACCAGCTACACCTAGGGCCATTACATATGTATTTTCCAGTATTTAACACGTGTAGTCTGTAGTAGTTGACTATATCAGTATCTTTCTCACCAACAGGAGTTTCTCTTTGGCCTTACTAAGAGAGCCTGGATTGGTCTGACTGACTCTGTTACTGAAGGGACCTGGAAATGGGTGGACGGCACACCACTGACCACCCCAAGGTAAGAGACTTGTCACGGTCTGACCATCGTTTGTGTGTGTTTTCCTTGTTTTAGTGTTGGTCAGGACGTGAGCTGGGTGGGCATTCTATGTTGGATGTCTTGTTTGTCTATTTCTATGTCTGGCCTGATATGGTTCTCAATCAGAGGCAGGTGTTAGTCATTGTCTCTGATTGGGAACCATATTTAGGTAGCCTGGGTTTCACTGTGTGTTGGTGGGTGATTGTCCTTAGTTGTGCTTAGTGTCAGTTTGCACCAGTTTAGGCTGTTTCGGTTTTCATTACGTTTATTATTTTGTAGTGTTTGTATTTAGATTCGTGTTGCTATAGTTTAATAAACATGGATCGCAATCTACACGCCGCATTTTGGTCCGACTCTCCTTCACACCTAGAAAACCGTTACAGAATCACCCACCAACACACAGTGAAACCCAGGCTACCTAAATATGGTTCCCAATCAGAGACAATGACTAACACCTGCCTCTGATTGAGAACCATATCAGGCCAGACATGGAAATAGACAAACAAGACATCCAACACAGAATGCCCACCCAGCTCACGTCCTGACCAACACTAAAACAAGGAAAACACACACGAACGATGGTCAGAACGTGACAAGACTACTGCTTTATAATAACACTGACGACCCCAAGGTAAGAGACTACTGCTCTATAATAACACTGACCACCCCAAGGTAAGAGACTACTGCTCTATAAAAACACTGCTCTGTAATAAATCTGAGCACTCCAAGGTAACACTACTCCTCTAGTAACACTAGAGTAGGACTGATTCTCTGGGTTGTTCATAATCCAATGACTACAAGGTGAGATTTTGCGATCCAGGTGTGATAGAGACTTTTTAATTAATTACATATTGCTACAAATCATGTTCATAAAAAGTATTGTTTCCACTCATAGATGTCATTCCACGAGCACTAAAGATATATCTGAAAATGTCATAAAAATACAAAATATGTTTTGGTTGTTGGTCCTGAAAAGGTTATGCTCGTGTTAAAGTTGAAAAAACATGTATATTTACTTTGTCCCCTATTTTTTGCACTGGTACTATGCACACTCACTAGACTCTACCCACACGCTCACTAGACTCTACCCACACACTCACTAGACTCTACCCACACGCTCACTAGACTCTACCCACACACTCACTAGACTCTACCCACATGCTCACTAGACTCTACCCACACGCTCACTAGACTCTACCCACACACTCACTAGACTCCACCCACCCACACACTCACTAGACTCCACCCACCCACACACTCACTAGACTCCACCCACCCACACACTCACTAGACTCCACCCACCCACACACTCACTAGACTCCACCCACCCACACACTCACTAGACTCTACCCACATGCTCACTAGACTCTACCCACACGCTCACTAGACTCTACCCACACGCTCACTAGACTCTACCCACACGCTCACTAGACTCTACCCACACGCTCACTAGACTCTACCCACACGCTCACTAGACTCTACCCACACGCTCACTAGTCTCTACCCACACGCTCACTAGACTCTTGTCTTGGAAATTTCCTGTATTTACCAAATCATGAGAGCAAACCACACAAGTCAGAGTTTATCACAATGTCCATCTTTAATTATATGAGCTCCATCACAACCCTGTGACTCTCTGATCAATTCAGTGTCTATAAATGAATTCTCTGAGAGTCCCTTACACATTGCAACTGAGATCCTTTATAGCAAAGACACACATAGCCAGACAGCATCGGCATAATTTATCGTTCAGCTTTGTCTCCTAAACTATGTTATTTTCTTAAACTCAGAACCTAAACAAATCCTCATATCAACAGGCATATATCAAATCCACCCTATCTTGACAAGATCACAGAGACACATTGACTGGCACACAGACGTTGTGGAGCCAAGAGATACATGCTTGACCTCTCCCCTCTATGCGGCCCAAGTAACTTAGTCCTGACAGAGAACAGATGACAGCAACCCCTGCCACAGTATTATACAAAAATAAACATTCTGATGAGAAGTAACTTACAAACATATGATGAATATAAAACATCTTACCTATGTTACCAACTAATTCTGATTATTCCCCAACACTCTACCCACACACTCACTAGACTCTACCCACACACTCACTAGACTCTACCCACACACTCACTAGACTCTACCCACACACTCACTAGACTCTACTCACTAGACTCTACCCACACACTCACTAGACTCTACCCACACACTCACTAGACTCCACCCACCCACACACTCACTAGACTCTACTCACACACTCATTAGACTCTACCCACACACTCATTAGACTCTACCCACACACTCATTAGACTCTACCCACACACTCACACATACTTACACTGATACTCCAACACACACATACACAAAACACACACACACACAGACAAAGTCTTGTACAGCTAACCTTGTGGGGACACACAATCCAGTCCCATTCAACATCCTATTTTCCCTAACCCTAGACCCTAACCCTTGATGTAGTTCTAAGACTAACTCTAACCTTAACCCTAAACCCCCTAGAAATAGCATTTAACACGTCCACACATGCACACATGGGCACACACTTTCACAATCTTCACACTCACTGTGCTATTCTGTTTATTATCTATTCTAATTGCCTAGTCACTTTATTTTGTTGTGTTACTATTTTCTTTTTTTATTTAGCAAATGTTTTACAAATTTATTTCTTAGTTTTTAACTCTGCATTGTTGGGGAAGGACCCATAACTAAACATGTCAAGGTGAAGTCTGCAACTTTTGAATTTCACGCATGTGACAAATACAATGTTTATTATTTTATTTTCTCTGTCTTGTTTACCCTGTAGTTACTGGCACTCACAGCAACCTGATAATGGTGGTGACAACCCAGCAAATGGGGAGGAGGACTGTGTTGAGCTGAACACAGAAACCTGGCGTCCTGCAAAGGCATGGAATGACCAATCATGTTTAGACCATCGTCACTGGATTTGTGAGAAAGTGGTTTAACATCACCATGACAACAGAGGAGGCTGGTGGGAGGACGCGCACACATACAGCACCTTACAGTGCACACAACTTCATTCTCTCTCTCTCTAAGACACACCAACACACTGTAGGTACTGCACTGAGGGGCAAAACAACCTGATAATGGTGGTGTACCAAGATATAACTAAGACTGTGCTGATGGTAATATTGGGTATTCTGAGCCTGTATATAAATATTCTGGCAAATCATTTACCTCTCAACATAACTGGATTTGTGAAGAGTTATACAGTAGCTCATTATATAGTAGTGCTACAGTGCTAATGCATCTCTCTCTAGTTAAACAGTGTGTAGACATACTGTCATCTGTAAAATGATTGTATTCATTGTTTAAATCTATTGATTTGCCATAGGCTTCTTCTTTTTCATAATCAATTATTATCATAAATCACTTCAGTAAAATGAACTAAGGCCCAGATTAAGTAAAAAAGGATCCTTGCAAGTTTACCAGTGTCACGCCCTGGCCTTGTATTTTGTTTTCTTTATTATTTTGGTCAGGCCAGGGTGTGACATGGGTATTTATGTGGTGTGTTTTGTCTAGGTTTTTTTTTTGTAGGTAATGGGATTGTGGTTTAGTGAAGTAGTCTAGGTAAGTCTATGGTTGCCTAGAGTGGTTCTCAATAAGAGGCAGGTGTTTATCGTTGTCTCTGATTGGAAACCATATTTAGGCAGCCATATTCTTTGAGTGCTTCGTGGGTGATTGTTCCTGTCTTTGTGTTTGTTGCACCAGATAGGCCTGTTTCGGTTTTTCACGTTTCTTATTTTGTATTATACATTGTTCAAGTTATCATCTTCATTAAAGTATAAAAAATAATGTATAAAAATAACCAGCTTCCTCATTGAATGTAATTGGATTGTTAAAACAATGTGACTTGCAGTTGGACACATTACCAGGAAGCTGCTGTATGTAGAAATTACACAATATAGCTGAAGCATGATTTACAGAGTAGATCTGCGATTGCTATATAAAACATTTTAACATCAATTTAGATATTTAGATATATGATATTTAGATATATGACTTACTGTATGATTACCTTTCTATCTGACTGAGCAGTAGTTGGTTTGATGTGTCTAAATCCTGAACTTCTCTGTTCTCTGTCTGTGGAACACTGCTGGTGACAGGATGTTTCAAGTCTCTATCCACCAATAAGATGGCCGTAGGTGTTAGAATGTGTCAAGGCTCTATCCACCAATAAGAAGGAGACTATTGGGATGTGAGAAAAATGGCACCCTATTCTCTATTCTCTATGTCTCTCTCTGACACTAAGGCTCTATCTTAATTAGTCTTTCCTAGATTCCTCTCCTCTCCTCCTTCTCCAGCTGATCTCTCTCTTTAGTCAGGTTGTTGAATCTGGTCTGTAACGGGTCTCTCTCTTTAGTCAGGTTGTCGTAACTGGTTTGTAGCTGGTCTCTGTCCTCAATCAGGTTGCTGTAGCTGGTCTGTAACTGGTCTCTCTCTTTAGTCAGGGTGTTGTAACTGTTCTGTAGCTGGTCTCTCTCTCTTTTGCCAGGTTGTTGTATCTGGTCTAACTGGTCTCTCTCCTCAGTCAGGTTGTTGTAACTGGTTTGTAGCTGGTCTCTGTCCTCAGTCAGGTTGCTGTAGCTGGTCTGTAACTGGTCTCTCTCTTTAGTCAGGGTGTTGTAACTGTTCTGTAGCTGGTCACTCTCTCTTTTGTCAGGTTGTAGTAGCTGGTCTGTAGCTGGTCTCTCTCTTTTGTCAGGTCGTTGTAAATGGTCAGTAACTAGTCTCTCTCTTTTGTCAGGTCGAAGTAAATGGTCTGTAACTGGTCTCTCTCTTTAGTCACGTTGGTGTAGCTGGTCGGTAGCTGGTCTCTCTGCAGTTGTGTTAGTCTTGTAAACGTAAAAACTCCTTCACAAGTTGTTCCTTTTATCCTCAGAGTATAAATACATAGTTACTAGCTAAAACATCATGTACGTAGTAACCATCTCTTACAACTAAGTGTTACGGTGCGTGAATGAGGACCCAAAAGCGAATTAACTTAAACAGAGCTTCTTTAATTACCAAACATAGGTAGGCTCAGACGGACCGGCAGATTCCGACAGGACAAGACAAGGTTACAGCAAACATGACGACAGTCTGGTTCAGGCATGAAACACAACAAACAAGAATCCGACAAGGACAGGAACAGAAACAGAGAGAGATATAGGGACCTAATCAGAGGGAAAAAGGGAACAGGTGGGAAACGGGGTGAATGGGTAGTCAGAGGAGACAAGGAACAGCTGGGGGAAAGCGGGGGAGAAAAGGTAACCTAACAACGACCAGCAGAGGGAGACAGGGTGAAGGGAAAGGACAGAGACAAGACACAACATGACAGTACATGACAGTACCCCCCCACTCACCGAGCGCCTCCTGGCGCACTCGAGGAGGAAACCTGGCGGCAACGGAGGAAATCCTCGATCAGCGCACGGTCCAGCACGTCCCGAGAGGGAACCCAACTCCTCTCCTCAGGACCGTACCCCTCCCAATCTACGAGGTACTGGTGACCACGGCCCCGAGGACGCATGTCCAAAATTCTACGGACCCTGTAGATGGGTGCGCCCTCGACAAGGATGGGGGGGGGGGGGGGGAAGACGAGCGGGGGCGCGAAGGACGGGCTTGATGCAGGAGACATGGAAGACCGGGTGGACGCGACGAAGGTATCGCGGAAGAAGAAGTCGAACTGCGACAGGATTAATGACCCGAGAAATACGGAACGGACCAATGAACCGCGGGGTCAACTTGCGAGAAGCCGTCTTAAGGGGAAGGTTCTGAGTGGAGAGCCAAACTCTCTGACCGCGACAATATCTAGGACTCTTAGTTCTACGCTTATTAGCAGCCCTCACAGTCTGCGTCCTATAACGGCAAAGTGCAGACCTGACCCTCTTCCAGGTGCGCTCGCAACGTTGGACAAAAGCCTGAGCGGAGGGGACGCTGGACTCGGCGAACTGAGATGAGAACAGCGGAGGCTGGTACCCGAGGCTACTCTGAAAAGGAGATAGCCCGGTCGCAGACGAAGGAAGCGAGTTGTGGGCGTATTCTGCCCAGGGGAGCTGTTCTGACCAAGACGCAGGGTTGCGAAAAGAAAGACTGCGTAAGATGCGACCAATAGTCTGATTGGCCCGTTCTGCTTGACCGTTAGACTGGGGGTGAAAGCCGGAAGAGAGACTGACGGAAGCCCCAATCAAACGGCAAAACTCCCTCCAAAATTGAGACGTGAATTGCGGACCTCTGTCCGAAACGACGTCTGACGGAAGGCCATGAATTCTGAAAACATTCTCGATGATGATTTGTGCCGTCTCTTTAGCAGAAGGAAGCTTAGCAAGGGGAATGAAATGAGCCGCCTTAGAGAACCTATCGACAACCGTAAGAATAACAGTCTTCCCCGCTGACGAAGGCAGTCCGGTGACAAAATCTAAGGCGATGTGAGACCACGGTCGAGAGGGAATAGGAAGCGGCCTGAGACGGCCGGCAGGAGGAGAGTTACCGGACTTAGTCTGCGCGCAGACCGAACAAGCAGCCACGAAACGACGCGTGTCATGCTCCCGGGTGGGCCACCAAAAACGCTGGCGAATGGAAGCAAGCGTACCCCGAACGCCAGGGTGGCCGGCTAACTTGGCAGAGTGAGCCCACTGAAGAACGGCCAGACGAGTAGGAACGGGAACGAAAAGAAGGTTCCTAGGACAAGCGCGCGGCGACGGAGTGTGAGTGAGCGCTTGTTTTACCTGCCTCTCAATTCCCCAGACAGTCAACCCGACAACACGCCCCTCAGGGAGAATCCCCTCGGGGTCAGTGGAGGCTACTGAAGAACTGAAGAGACGAGACAAAGCATCAGGCTTGGTGTTCTTAGAGCCCGGACGATAAGAAATCACGAACTCGAAACGAGCGAAAAACAGCGCCCAACGCGCCTGACGCGCATTAAGTCGTTTGGCAGAACGGATGTACTCAAGGTTCCTATGGTCAGTCCAAACGACAAAAGGAACGGTCGCCCCCTCCAACCACTGTCGCCATTCGCCTAGGGCTAACCGGATGGCGAGCAGTTCGCGGTTACCCACATCATAGTTACGTTCCGACGGCGACAGGCGATGAGAAAAATACGCGCATGGGTGGACCTTGTCGTCAGAGAGGGAGCGCTGAGAAAGAATGGCTCCCACGCCCACCTCTGACGCGTCAACCTCGACAACGAACTGTCTAGAGACGTCAGGTGTAACAAGGATAGGAGCGGATGTAAAACGATTCTTGAGGAGATCAAAAGCTCCTTGGGCGGAAACGGACCACTTAAAGCACGTCTTGACAGAAGTAAGGGCTGTGAGAGGAGCTGCCACCTGACCGAAATTACGGATGAAACGACGATAGAAGTTCGCGAAGCCGAGAAAGCGCTGCAGCTCGACGCGTGACTTAGGGACGGGCCAATCAATGACAGCTTGGACCTTAGCGGGATCCATCTTAATGCCTTCAGCGGAAATAACAGAACCGAGAAATGTGACGGAGGAGGCATGAAAAGTGCACTTCTCAGCCTTCACAAAAAGACAATTCTCTAAAAGGCGCTGGAGGACACGTCGAACGTGCTGAACATGAATCTGGAGTGACGGTGAAAAAATCAGGATATCGTCAAGGTAAACGAAAACAAAGATGTTCAGCATGTCTCTCAGGACATCATTGACTAATGCCTGAAAGACAGCTGGAGCGTTAGCGAGGCCGAAAGGAAGGACCCGGTATTCAAAGTGCCCTAACGGAGTGTTAAACGCCGTCTTCCACTCGTCCCCCTCCCTGATGCGCACGAGATGGTAAGCGTTACGAAGGTCCAACTTAGTGAAAAACCTGGCTCCCTGCAGGATCTCGAAGGCTGAAGACATAAGAGGAAGCGGATAACGATTCTTCACTGTTATGTCATTCAGCCCTCGATAATCTATGCAGGGGCGCAGAGACCCGTCCTTCTTCTTGACAAAAAAAAACCCCGCTCCGGCGGGAGAGGAGGAGGGGACTATGGTACCGGCGTCAAGAGCTACAGACAAATAATCTTCGAGAGCCTTACGTTCGGGAGCCGACAGAGAGTATAGTCTACCCCGGGGGGGGGGGTGGTTCCCGGAAGGAGATCAATACTACAATCATACGACCGGTGTGGAGGAAGAGAGGTGGCCCTGGACCGACTGAACACCGTGCGCAGATCGTGATATTCCTCCGGCACCCCTGTCAAATCACCAGGCTCCTCCTGTGAAGAAGAGACAGAGGAAACAGGAGGGATAGCAGACATTAAACATTTCACATGACAAGAGACGTTCCAGGAGAGGATAGAATTACTAGACCAATTAATGGAAGGATTATGACAAACTAGCCAGGGATGGCCCAAAACAACAGGTGTAAAAGGTGAACGAAAAATTAAAAAAGAAATGGTTTCACTATGATTACCAGAAACAGTGAGGGTTAAAGGTTGCGTCTCACGCTGAATCCTGGGGAGAGGACTACCATCCAGGGCGAACAAGGCCGTGGGCTCCTTTAACTGTCTGAGAGGAATGTCATGTTCCCGAGCCCAGGTCTCGTCCATAAAACAGCCCTCCGCCCCAGAGTCTATTAAGGCACTGCAGGAAGCTGACGAACCGGTCCAGCGTAGATGGACCGACAAGGTAGTGCAGGATCTTGAAGGAGAGACAGGAGTAGTAGCGCTCACCAGTAGCCCTCCGCTTACTGACGAGCTCTGGCCTTTTACTGGACATGAAGTGACAAAATGACCAGCGGAACCGCAATAGAGACAGAGGCGGTTGGTGATTCTCCGTTCCCTCTCCTTAGTCGAGATGCGGATACCTCCCAGCTGCATGGGCTCAGCACCCGAGCCGGCAGAGGAAGATGGTAGTGATGCGGAGAGGGGAGCGACGGAGAGCGCGAGCTCCTTTCCACGAGCTCGGTGACGAAGATCAACCCGTCGCTCAATGCGAATAGCGAGTTCAATCAAGGAATCCATTCTTGGTCGGATTCTTCTGTTACGGTGCGTGAATGAGGACCCAAAAGCGAATTAACTTAAACAGAGCTTCTTTAATTACCAAACATAGGTAGGCTCAGACGGACCGGCAGATTCCGACAGGACAAGACAAGGTTACAGCAAACATGACGACAGTCTGGTTCAGGCATGAAACACAACAAACAAGAATCCGACAAGGACAGGAACAGAAACAGAGAGAGATATAGGGACCTAATCAGAGGGAAAAAGGGAACAGGTGGGAAACGGGGTGAATGGGTAGTCAGAGGAGACAAGGAACAGCTGGGGGAAAGCGGGGGAGAAAAGGTAACCTAACAACGACCAGCAGAGGGAGACAGGGTGAAGGGAAAGGACAGAGACAAGACACAACATGACAGTACATGACACTAAGGCAAAAATATTAAACTTACAGTGGACAGACTGGCCAATGATCCCAGCAGTGGAGGCTCCTCAGAGGAGGAAGGGGAGGACCATCCAAGGAATTTCATTAAAAAAGTGAAACATTAAAACAGTTATCCTCTTTAGATAAAACTATTCTAAATATTAATACAATTAGAGGTCTACAGCAGCTTACACAGCACTCTGTAGGATAGCACAATGGTGTAACCGGAGGACAGATAGTTTACCTCCTCCTCTGGGTACATTGACTTCAATACAAAACTTGGGAGGCTCATGGTTCTCACCCCCTTCCACAGACTTACAGAGTAATTATGACAAGTTCAACCTATTAGGACGTCCTCAACCTATCAGAGTTCTTGCAGCATGAACTGACATTTTGCCCACCTAATCAAAGGATCAGAGACTAAATCTAGTACTTACAGCATAATCTAAAGCTAGCTAGCGCTGCAGAGCATAATATGTGTTGAGTAGGTGACTCAAAGAGAGTGAAAACAATAGTTAAATAGTTTTGAACAAATTAAATTCTTTAAAAATGAAGGAGAAGTTTAGCCTTTAGCCTTCTCAAACACCCGACTCAAATAGATAGGGATAATATGTTAGCTAGCTGGCTATGGCTTTCCAACACTGGAACACATAAATGTATTGCCAGCAGGGCCCGCGGGTGTAACTGCTCAACTGCTTGCTGACTGTACACTGTACTGCATGATTGTAGTGGGTTTACTAATGCATTAGTTCTAGTAGCTATGTTGACTAGCTATGACATTAGCTAAAATGGTGACAACAATGTAGGCTGTCTGTAGTGGTTAGCGGGTATGATATGTTTGCAATGTGGTGTGCAAGGGGTGTGCAAGGAGCGTGCAAGGTGTGCAAGGAGTGTGCAAGAAAAAAAAGGACCTTGTCCAATTCAGGTAATATAACAAATATATTCCAGGACAAATTAGCTAGCAAATGCAAGCTAGCTAAATATTTCATGTAATAGACATACACAAAATAGTCCAAATTGCTGATGTGAAATTTAAATAATGACTTGTTTTCAAAACAAGAATACAAAAAAGAAAAGTGGTACATCTGTATTCACCCCCTTTGTTATGAAGCCCCCTAAATAACATCTGGTGCAACCAATTACCTTCAGAAGTTACATAATTAGTTAAATAAAGCACAACTGCGTGCAATTTAAGTGTCACATGATATGTCACATGATCTCAGTGTATATATATATACACATCTGTTCTGAAAGGCCCAGAGTCTGCAACACCACTAAGCAAAGAGCACCACCAAGCAAGAGGCACCATGAAGACCAAGGTCCTCTCCAAACAGGTCAGGGACAAAGTTGTGGAGACGTACAGATCAGGGTTGGGCTATAAAAAAATATCAGAAACTTTGAACATCCCACGAAGCACCATTAAATCCATTATAAAAAAATTGAAAGAACCACAACAAACCTGCCGAGAGGGCCGCCCACCAGAACTCATTGACCAGGCAAGGAGTGCATTAATCAGAGAGGCAACAAAGAGACCAAAGGTAACCCTGAAGGAGCTGCAAAGCTCCAGAGCTGAGATTGAAGTATCTGTCCATAGGACCACTTTAAACCTCTCATGACCCTGAGAACACAATCCCCACTGTGAAGCATGGTGGTGGCAGCATCATGCTGTGGTGATGTTTTTCATATGCCAGGGACTGGGAAACTGGTCAGAATTGAAGGAATGATGGATGGCGCTAAGTAAAGGGAAATTCTTGAGGGAAGCCTGTTTCAGTCTTCCAGAGGTTTGAGACTGAGACGGAGGTTCACCGTCCAGCAAGACAATGACCCTAAACATACTCCTAAAGCAACACTGAAGTGGTTTAAGGGGAAGCATTTAAATGTCTTGGAACGGCCTAGCCAAAGCCCAGACCTCAATCCAACTGAGAATCTGTGGTATGACTTAAAGATTGCTGTACACCAGTGTAACCCATCCAACTTGAAGGTGCTGGAGCAGTTTTAACTTGAAGAATGGGCAAAAAATCCCAGTGGCTAGATGTGCCAACCTGATAGAGACATACCCCAAGAGACTGCTGTATTTGCTGCAAAAGGTGGCTCTACAAAGTTTTGACTTTGGGGGGATGAATAGGTATGCATGCTCAATTTTCACATTTTTAGTTGTATTTCATGTTTGTTTCACAAGCAACAATATTTTGCATCTTAAAAGTGGTAGGCATGTTGTGTAAATCAAATGATACACCCCCCCCAAAAAATATATATTTGAATTCCAATTTGTACGGCAACAAAATAGTAAAAATGCCAAGGGGATGAATACTTTCGCAAGGCACTGTATATCTCCTCTCTCTTTATCCCCTCTCTTTCTTTCCCCTCTTTCTCCTCTCACACTCTTTCTCTCTCTCCCCTCTCTCTTTCTCTCTTTCCCTATCTCTCTCTATTCCCCTCTCTCTCTCTGTTTCCCCTCTCTCTCTCCCCTCTGTCTCACTAGCCTCTGCTCTCTCCTCCTCCTTGCTATCTCTCCCATATTTCTCTCCCCCTCCCTTTCTCCCCTCTCTCTTTCTCCTCTCTCTCTCTCTCTTCTCTCTCTCCTCCCCTCTCTTCCCATCTCCCTGTCCTCCCTCTCTCTCCTTTCCCTCTTTCCTCTCTCCATCTCCCCTCTCTCTCCTCCTCTTCCCTCTCTCCTCCTCTCCCCTCTCTCCTATCCCCCTTTCTCCCTCTCTCTATCTCCCTTTCCCCTCTCCTCTCTCTTTCCCCTCTCCTCCATATTTAATCTCTCTCCTCTGCTCTCCCCTCTCTGTCTCACTATCTCTCCCCATCTCTCTATCTCTCTCCCCTCGCTCCCTCTCCCTCTCTCTCCCCTCTCTCTTTCTCCTCCCCCCTCTCTCTTTCCCCTCTCTCTTTCCCCTCTCTCTCTCTCTCTCTCTCTCTCGCTCTCTCCCTTCCCTTCCCTTCCCTTCCCTTCCCTTACCTCTCTCTCTCCCCTCTTCACTCTCCCCTTTAACTTCACTCTCCCCTTTAACTCCCTTCTATCTTCCCCTCTCATCTCCTCCTTCTCTCCCTCTTACCCCTCTCTCTCTCCCCTCTCTCTTTCACCTCTCTCTTCTCTTCCCCCTCTCTCCTCTCTCCATCTCCCTCCTCCCCTCTCTCCTCCCCTCTCTCCTCCCTCCCTCTCCCTCCCTCCCTCCCTCCCTCCCTCCTTCCCTCCCTCCCTCCCTCCCTCTCCCCTCTCTCTTTCCCCTCTCCCCTCTCTATCCTCCCCTCACTCCTCCACTCTTCCCTATCTCCCCTCTCTTTCTCCTCTCCCCACTCTCTCTGTATTGCGACAGGTTTACATCAGGACAGGTTTTCCACTGTTTAGCTCTGTCAGAGAAATATACTATGTTACACGTATTGAACAACAAATTCTAACATTGTAATTTTATTTTATTTATTTTACCTTTATTTAACTAGGCAAGTCATTCAAGAACGAATTCTTATTTTCAATGACGGCCTAGGAACAGTGGGTTAACTGCCTGTTCAGCGGCAGAACGACAGATTTGTACCTTGTCAGCTTGGGGATTTGAACTTGCAAATTAACTGTTGGCAAATCCATAATGAGGGTGCACTCATGAGGTTAAATTCCGAAGCTAAACCCTTCTCCCCGAAATATACACTCGTACACTCTCCCTCGACGATTTTGAGGAATATGATTGCACCAATCCAATGCATTTAAATGCATTACTGAACAAGTGCACACTTCTGGAGAATGAAGGATAGAGAATGGGGACACAGCCCTAGTGACTGACTTGACTACTGACCTACTTATTACACTCAGAGAGCCTCTTCTCTAGCACCACCTTCTCATTGGTCAGGACACTGACCCTGTCTCTCAACATGTCCCTGTCTTTAGTCAGGGCATTGTAACGCTCCTGTAACTAGTTTGTGTTCGTCAGGCACTGGTCTGCAATGATACAACTGGGATCTGTCTGGTCTTGCGCCAGACCAGTGGTGTTGCAACAGCCCTATAAATGTTTTCTCTCTTTGTTGGAACGGGCTGGAAGAAAGAAAAGAGAAGTTCCTGGGATGTGTCCCAAATGACACTATTACTTATATGGTGAGCTGCTTTTGACCAAAGCCCTATGTGCCCTGGTCAAAAGTAGTGCCCTTTAAAGAGGATAGAATGCTATTTGGGACACAGACATTTATTTTGTGTGTCAGTTATGTTGACAGACTGCTGGTCTGTAATGTCTGTAAGTCTGAATTGTGATCCTTGGTTTGTGACAACAGAACTATGGTGTGACAATGACATTCATATCTGTCCTAATGGCCCTGTTCAAATGTAGTGCATTATAAAAGAGGAAAGCCTGACTCACAGAAATCCAGTCTCAGGGACATGTTGAGAGTGACTTGTAGAACACACAGCACTCCAAAACACACAGCAGCCAGCCTGTAGAGTCTTGTACTTCCATCCGCAGAGGAACACACACACACACACACACAAACATACATACACACAAACATACATACACACTCAGACACACAGACACATAGACACAGAAACTCAGACACACACACACACACACACACACACACACACACACACACACACACACACACACACACACACACACACACACACACACACACACACACACACACACACACACACACAATCCTACATTATGATTACAAACAGAATAAACATAATCCGACATCACTACTGACTACGATTAGAACTCTGAGAACCAATCCCTTCCCCCCGCCCCGATTTATGGTTTGCAGCGACCGTTTGCTCAAGAGTGCTGTCATCTCAATTCTGATAAACAGGAAGCTACTTTATGAAGAAATTACCAAAATTACACAATATAGCTAAAGCATGACTGTAACGGCTTCTAGAAGTAGTGGGTGGAGGAGTCAGGCGCAAAGAGCAGGGTAGTACAAAGATGTGGATCGTTTATTTCCAAAAAACCAGAGCCTGTTTCAGGTTTCAGGTTACCATCCCCTCAGCTGTTTACCAAAAACAGTGGTGGGGTATCCACTGTGTTGTTTAAAAATATTATTTTCAATTGATCTTATTAAATAGTTGTACATAGTTCCAACAACTGAAGTGAAAAATAATATTGAATTGATGCATTTTAGTGTATGTGACCCCAGCAGGTTGTAAACCTCAGGCTCTGTACCAGCTGAACCACAGAGAAGACAGAACAATAAAACATGTACAAGTGTTTTTCTATGATGTGCTATTAGTGTGTGTCCACGTGCCAGAATACGTGTGTGCTTTCGGTTTGTGCGCTCATACCTGTCTGCATCTGTGTGTGTGAGAGAGAGAAAGATAATTCTTTGTACCTGAGAGATGGGTCTCAGTCTTCACGCTCCTCGTTGCTCTATTCTGGTTTTCTTCATTAACTTTGTTTAATTCATTCACCTGTTTGTTGATGTAGTCGGCCATCTTAACTAACCGTACCGAATATCAATGATGACCCCAATCAATTTAATAGTTAATTTATTAATCAACTAATTAATTCTTTATTGTATTTTATTGTAGTATATATCATTTTAACTTTTACTTACAGTATTAACTTACTTATGATTACCTTTCTAACTGACTCCTAATGGTAATATCTACTGTATGATTCTAACTTCAGTGACTAGTAGTTGAGTAGTTGCTCAGATGTGCATCTCTACCAGTTACTTCTCTGATCTCTGTCTGTTGTCCACTAGTTTTTAAAGTATCCAATCACCTTCAATCAGGAAGTTGTACATTACAGTATATTCTAAACACAGTGATATAACATGATAGCTGCATGACAACAAGTAGTGAGGAGCGCAGTCTTTGATCCTATCACTTTGACTGTTCTGTTTGTGGCTTCTCCAGCCTTCAAATGGAGTTCACATTATGACTCTCTCTCTATGCCATTGATAGGGGCCCTTTTATTTAATCTATGCTGTCTGTGTGTGACATCAGTGTGAAGAGTTATTCAGAGGCGTGTGTGGGACATCTGTCTGCATCTTTATCAGAAAAGGGGAACTTCACACGTGTGTCTGTGTGTGTGTTTGTCTGTGTGTGTCTGTGTGTGTCTGTGTGTGTGTTTGCCTGCGTGCAGCATGTATCCTCTCAGTACTCTTCTGCCTGTGTCCAACTGCAATTCACATTGTTTTAACAATCCAATCACATTCAATCAGGAAGCTGGTAATGTCACGGTCGTCCTCCTCTTCATCTGAAGAGGAGAGGCGAGAAGGATCAGAGGACCAAAATGCGCCGTGGTATGTGTTCATAGTGAATTTTAATCAAGAAAACACTGAACACTGCAACACTATACAAAAACAATAAACCAATGACGACAAATGAGACCTGTGCTGACACAAGCCACTAACATAGACAATCACCCACAAACAAACAGTGCAACCCAGGCTACCTAAGTATGATTCTCAATCAGAGACAACTAATGACACCTGCCTCTGATTGAGAACCATACTAGGCCGAAACATAGAAATCCCCAAATCATAGAAAATCAAACATAGACTGCCCACCCAACTCACGCCCTGACCATACTAAATAAATACAAAACAAAGGAAATAAAGGTCAGAACGTGACAGTACCCCCCCCCCCCCCCAAAGGTGCGGACTCCGGCCACAAAACCTTAACCTATAGGGGAGGGTCTGGGTGGGCGTCTGTCCGCGGTGGCGGCTCTGGCGCGGGACGCGGACCCCACTTCACCATTGTCTTAGTCCGCCTCATTGTCCGCCTCCGTGGCTTCCTAACCATGGCAACCCTTCTCAATGGACAGAGGGGCAGCTCGGGACAGAGGGGCGGCAGCTCGGACAGAGGGGCGGAAGCTCGGGACAGAGGGGCGGAAGCTCGGGACAGAGGGGCGGAAGCTCTGACGCCTCTGGGCTGAGGGGCTCTGGCGCCTCTGGGCTGAGGGGCTCTGGCGCCTCTGGGCTGAGGGGCTCTAGGGGCCTCTGGGCTGAGGGGCTCTAGGGGCCTCTGGGCTGAGGGGCTCTAGGGGCCTCTGGGCTGAGGGGCTCTAGGGGCCTCTGGGCTGAGGGGCTCTAGGGGCCTCTGGGCTGAGGGGCTCTAGGGGCCTCTGGGCTGAGGGGCTCTAGGGGCCTCTGGGCTGAGGGGCTCTAGGGGCCTCTGGGCTGAGGGGCTCTAGGCTGAGGGGCTCTGGCGCCTCAGACTCCGGCAGCAGCGCCGGACAGGCGGGAGACTCCGGCAGCAGCGCCGGACAGGCGGGAGACTCCGGCAGCAGCACCGGACAGGCGGGAGACTCCGGCAGCAGCGCCGGACAGGCGGGAGACTCCGGCAGCAGCGCCGGACAGGCGGGAGACTCCGGCAGCAGCGCCGGACTGGCGGGAGACTCCGGCAGCAGCGCCGGAGACTCCGGCAGCAGCGCCGGACAGGCGGGAGACTCCGGCAGCAGCGCGGGAGACTCCGGCAGCAGCGCCGGACAGGCGGGAGACACCGGCAGCAGCGCGGGAGACTCCGGCAGCAGCGCCGGACAGGCGGGAGACTCCGGCAGCAGCGCGGGAGACTCCGGCAGCAGCGCCGGACAGGCGGGAGACTCCGGCAGCAGCGCGGGAGACTCCGGCAGCAGCGCCGGACAGGCGGGAGACTCCGGCAGCAGCGCGGGAGACTCCGGCAGCAGCGCCGGACAGGCGGGAGACTCCGGCAGCAGCGCGGGAGACTCCGGCAGCAGCGCAGGACAGGCGGGAGACTCCGGCAGCAGCGCCGGACAGGCGGGAGACTCCGGCAGCAGCGCCGGACAGGCGGGAGACTCCGGCAGCAGCGCCGGACAGGCGGGAGACTCCGGCAGCAGCGCCGGACAGGCGGGAGACTCCGGCAGCAGCGCTGGACAGGCGGGACCACCTGCAGGGAGGAGACAGAGACAGCCTGGTGCATGGGGCTGCCACAGGAACCACCAGGCTGGGGAGACCTTCAGGAGGCTTGGTGTTAGGAGGAGGCACCTGAAGGACCGGGCTGTGGGGGAGCACTGGAGCTCTGGTGCGCAACCTTGCCACCACTTCCCCAGGCTGGACAACTACTCTAGCCCGGACCCTCCAGAGTGCAGGCACAGGTTGAACCGGGCTGTGGGTAAGCACGGGAGATCTAGTGCTTACTACGCGCACCTCTTCCTTAGGCTACACTCCCACATTTGCCCGGCACGAGCGGAGCGCAGGCAGAGGACGCACTGCACCCTCCCAGCGCCCCGGAGACACTGCACGCAGAGCCGGCGCAGGATACCCTTGACCAAAACTGCGTAACGGCGACCAGACCCGCTGAGCAGGCACCATACGCCATGGCTCGATGCCCGCACGACACTCTCGGTGGCTGTCCTATAGCGCACCGGGCTATGGACACGTACTGGCGACACCGTGCGCTTAACCGCATAACACGGTGCCTGACCAGTAACGCGCTGCTTATAATAAGGTCTGCTACCTGGCTTAGCTCCACACCTCGTGTGCCCCCCAATTTTTTTGGGGGGGGGGCTGCCTCTCGTTACCTGTCGCACTGCGGTGCTGCCTCCTCATATCGCCGCCGCTCAGCTTTCACTGCCTCCAGCTCTGCTTTGGGGCGGCGATATTCCCCAGCCTGTGCCCAGGGTCCCTCTCCGTTCAATATCTCCTCCCATGTCCAGGAGTCCTGTGATACCGGCCGCTGTTGTTGCTGCTGCTGTCGTCGCTGTCCTTTACCACGCCGCTTGGTCCTTGGTTGGTGGGTGATTCTGTCACGGTCGTCCTCCTCTTCATCTGAAGAGGAGAGGCGAGAAGGATCAGAGGACCAAAATGCGCCGTGGTATGTGTTCATAGTGAATTTTAATAAAGAAAACACTGAACACTGCAACACTATACAAAAACAATAAACCAATGACTACCGTGACGCTACAAATGAGACCTGTGCTGACACAAGCCACTAACATAGACAATCACCCACAAACAAACAGTGCAACCCAGGCTACCTAAGTATGATTCTCAATCAGAGACAACTAATGACACCTGCCTCTGATTGAGAACCATACTAGGCCGAAACATAGAAATCCCCAAATCATAGAAAATCAAACAGACTGCCCACCCAACTCACGCCCTGACCATACTAAATAAATACAAAACAAAGGAAATGAAGGTCAGAACGTGACAGGTAAACCTGATAGGTTCCTTTCTTACTTAATCTGAGCCTTAGTTCATCTTCTTACTAAAGTCGTTTATGCTAATAATTGACGATGAAAAAAATCACATTATGGCAAATCACATAATATGTTTCTATTTAATTAAACAATCAATACAATACTTTTCCAGATGACAGTATGTCTACACACTGTTTAACTAGAGAGAGATGCATTAGCACTGTAGCACCACTATATAATGAGCTACTGTATAACTCTTCACAAATCCAGTTATGAAGAGAGGTAAATGATTTGCCAGAATATTTATATACAGGCTCAGAATACCCAATATTACCATCAGCACAGTCCTAGTTACATCTTGGTACACCACCATTATCAGGTTGTTTTGCCCCTCAGTGCAGTACCAGCAGTGTGTTGGTGTGTCTTAGAGAGAGAGAGAATGAAGTTGTGTGCACTGTAGGGTGCTGTATGTGTGCACGTCCTCCCACCAGCCTCCTCTGTTGTCATGGTGATGTTAAACCACTTTCTCACAGATCCAGTAACGATTGTTAAAACATGACTGGTCATTCCATGCCTTTACAGGACGCCATGTTTCTGTGTTCAGCTCAGCACAGTCCTCCTCCCCATTTGCTGGGTTGTCACCACCATTATCAGGTTGCTGTGATTGCCAGTAACTACAGGGTAAACAAGACAGAGAAAATAATTTATAAACATTTTTATTTGTCACATGCGCTGAATAAAACTGGTGTAGAATTTACCATGACGTGCTTAGTTACGGGTCAATCCCCAACAATGTAGAGTTAAATAGTAAGAAATAAATTAATAAAACATTTGCTAAATAAAAAAATGAAAATATTAAACACAAAATAAAAAGTGACCAGGCAATTAGGATAGATAATAAACAGAGTTGCAGGGTGAGTGTGAAGAATGTGAAAGAATGTGAAAGTGTATGTGTGTGTGGACGTGTTAAATACTATTTCTAGGGGGTTTAGGGTTAAGGTTAGAATTAGTATAGGGTTAGGGTTAGTTTTAGGGTTAAGGTTGTGGTTAGAGTTAGTTTTAGGTTTAAGTTTAGGGTAAGAGGACGGGTAAGGGAAAATAAGATTTTAAATGGGACTGATTTGTGGCGTCAATATACATGTGAGTGTTTTGTGTGTACATGTATTTCAGTATCAGTGTAAGTATGTCTGAGTGTGTGGGTAGAGTCTAGTGAGTGTGTGGGTAGAGTCTAGTGAGTGTGTGGGTAGAGTTCTCTGAGTGTGTGGGTAGAGTCTAGTGAGTGTGTGGGTAGAGTCTAGTGAGTGTGTGGGTAGAGTCTAGGGAGTGTGTGGGTAGAGTTTAGTGAGTGTGTGGGTAGAGTCTAGTGAGTGTGTGGGTAGAGTCTAGTGAGTGTGTGGGGGTAGAGTCTAGTGAGTGTGTGGGGGTAGAGTCTAGTGAGTGTGTGGGTAGAGTCTAGTGAGTGTGTGGGTAGAGTCTAGTGAGTGTGTGGGTAGAGTCTAGTGAGTGTGTGGGTAGAGTCTAGTGAGTGTGTGGGTAGAGTCTAGTGAGTGTGTGGGGGTAGAGTCTTGTGAGTGTTGTGGGGGTAGAGTCTAGTGAGTGTGTGGGTAGAGTCTAGTGAGTGTGTGGGTAGAGTTCTCTGAGTGTGTGGGTAGAGTCTAGTGAGTGTGTGGGTAGAGTCTAGTGAGTGTGTGGGTAGAGTCTAGGGAGTGTGTGGGTAGAGTTTAGTGAGTGTGTGGGTAGAGTCTAGTGAGTGTGTGGGTAGAGTCTAGTGAGTGTGTGGGTAGAGTCTAGTGAGTGTGTGGGTAGAGTCTAGTGAGTGTGTGGGGGTAGAGTCTAGTGAGTGTGTGGGTAGAGTCTAGTGAGTGTGTGGGTAGAGTCTAGTGAGTGTGTGGGTAGAGTCTAGTGAGTGTTGTGGGGGTAGAGTCTAGTGAGTGTTGTGGGGGTAGAGTCTAGTGAGTGTGTGGGTAGAGTCTAGTGAGTGTGTGGGTAGAGTCTAGTGAGTGTGTGGGTAGAGTCTAGTGAGTGTGTGGATAGAGTCTAGTGAGTGTGTGGGTAGAGTCTAGTGAGTGTGTGGGTAGAGTCTAGTGAGTGTGTGGGTAGAGTCTAGTGAGTGTGTGGGTAGAGTCTAGTGAGTGTGTGGGTAGAGTCTAGTGAGTGTGTGGATAGAGTCTAGTGAGTGTGTGGGTAGAGTCTAGTGAGTGTGTGGGTAGAGTCTAGTGAGTGTGTGGGTAGAGTCTAGTGAGTGTGTGGGTAGAGTCTAGTGAGTGTGTGGGTAGAGTCTAGTGAGTGTGTGGGTAGAGTCTAGTGAGTGTTGTGGGGGTAGAGTCTAGTGAGTGTTGTGGGGGTAGAGTCTAGTGAGTGTGTGGGTAGAGTCTAGTGAGTGTGTGGGTAGAGTCTAGTGAGTGTGTGGGTAGAGTCTAGTGAGTGTGTGGGTAGAGTCTAGTGAGTGTGTGGGTAGAGTCTAGTGAGTGTGTGGGGGTAGAGTCTTGTGAGTGTTGTGGGGGTAGAGTCTAGTGAGTGTGTGGGTAGAGTCTAGTGAGTGTGTGGGTAGAGTCTAGTGAGTGTGTGGGTAGAGTCTAGTGAGTGTGTGGGTAGAGTAGTGAGTGTGTGGGTAGAGTCTAGTGAGTGTGTGGGTAGAGTCTAGTGAGTGTGTGGGTAGAGTCTAGTGAGTGTGTGCGTAGAGTCTAGTGAGTGTGTGGGTAGAGTTCTCTGAGTGTGTGGGTAGAGTCTAGTGAGTGTGTGGGTAGAATCTAGTGAGTGTGTGGGTAGAGTCTAGTGAGTGTTGTGGGGGTAGAGTCTAGTGAGTGTTGTGGGGGTAGAGTCTAGTGAGTGTGTGGGTAGAGTCTAGTGAGTGTGTGGGTAGAGTCTAGTGAGTGTGTGGGTAGAGTCTAGTGAGTGTGTGGGTAGAGTCTAGTGAGTGTGTGGGTAGAGTCTAGTGAGTGTGTGGGGGTAGAGTCTTGTGAGTGTTGTGGGGGTAGAGTCTAGTGAGTGTGTGGGTAGAGTCTAGTGAGTGTGTGGGTAGAGTCTAGTGAGTGTGTGGGTAGAGTCTAGTGAGTGTGTGGGTAGAGTAGTGAGTGTGTGGGTAGAGTCTAGTGAGTGTGTGGGTAGAGTCTAGTGAGTGTGTGGGTAGAGTCTAGTGAGTGTGTGCGTAGAGTCTAGTGAGTGTGTGGGTAGAGTTCTCTGAGTGTGTGGGTAGAGTCTAGTGAGTGTGTGGGTAGAGTCTAGTGAGTGTGTGGGTAGAGTCTAGTGAGTGTGTGGGTAGAGTCTAGTGAGTGTGTGGGTAGAGTCTAGTGAGTGTGTGGGTAGAGTCTAGTGAGTGTGTGGGGGTAGAGTCTTGTGAGTGTTGTGGGGGTAGAGTCTAGTGAGTGTGTGGGTAGAGTCTAGTGAGTGTGTGGGTAGAGTCTAGTGAGTGTGTGGGTAGAGTCTAGTGAGTGTGTGGGTAGAGTCTAGTGAGTGTGTGGGTAGAGTCTAGTGAGTGTGTGGGTAGAGTCTAGTGAGTGTGTGGGTAGAGTCTAGTGAGTGTGTGGATAGAGTCTAGTGAGTGTGTGGGTAGAGTCTAGTGAGTGTGTGGGTAGAGTCTAGTGAGTGTGTGGGTAGAGTCTAGTGAGTGTGTGGGTAGAGTCTAGTGAGTGTGTGGGTAGAGTCTAGTGAGTGTGTGGGTAGAGTCTAGTGAGTGTTGTGGGGGTAGAGTCTAGTGAGTGTTGTGGGGGTAGAGTCTAGTGAGTGTGTGGGTAGAGTCTAGTGAGTGTGTGGGTAGAGTCTAGTGAGTGTGTGGGTAGAGTCTAGTGAGTGTGTGGGTAGAGTCTAATGAGTGTGTGGGTAGAGTCTAGTGAGTGTGTGGGGGTAGAGTCTAGTGAGTGTTGTGGGGGTAGAGTCTAGTGAGTGTGTGGGTAGAGTCTAGTGAGTGTGTGGGGGTAGAGTCTAGTGAGTGTTGTGGGGGTAGAGTCTAGTGAGTGTGTGGGTAGAGTCTAGTGAGTGTGTGGGGGTAGAGTCTAGTGAGTGTTGTGGGGGTAGAGTCTAGTGAGTGTGTGGGTAGAGTCTAGTGAGTGTGTGGGGGTAGAGTCTAGTGAGTGTTGTGGGGGTAGAGTCTAGTGAGTGTGTGGGTAGAGTCTAGTGAGTGTGTGGGGGTAGAGTCTAGTGAGTGTTGTGGGGGTAGAGTCTAGTGAGTGTGTGGGTAGAGTCTAGTGAGTGTGTGGGGGTAGAGTCTAGTGAGTGTTGTGGGGGTAGAGTCTAGTGAGTGTTGTGGGGGTAGAGTCTAGTGAGTGTGTGGGTAGACTCAGTGCAAGAGTGTCAGTGTAAAAAACAAAAAAAGGTGTCTATGTAAATACAGACATGTTTTTTCAGATTTAAAAGGAGCATTGCCTTAATTTGGAACAAGAACCAACACTTTATCTGTATTTTTTTTATTATATTTTAAGATATGTCTTTAGTGCTTTTGGAATGACATCTATGAACATGATTTGAAGCAACATGTAATCTGCTGAAGGTCTCTATCACACCTGGATGGTCAAATCTCACCTTGTGTTCTTTGAATTATGAACAACACGGATAATCAGTCCTACTCATTACAATGTGGTTATTGTTATTATAGAGCAGTAGTCTCTTACCTTGGGATGGTCAGTGTTATTATAGAGCAGTAGTCTCTTACCTTGGGGTGGTCAGTGTTATTATAGATCAGTAGTCTCTTACCTTGGAGTGGTCAGAGTTATTATAGAGCAGTAGTCTCTTACCTTGGGGTGGTGTCGTGGAAATTTCCTCTATTTACCAAATCATGGGAGCAAACCACACACACAAGTCAGAGTTAGTTATAAAAGTCCATCTTTAATTATATGAGCTCTATCACAACCCTGTGACTCTCAGATAAATTCAGTGTCTCTCAGTGAATTCTCTGAGAGCCCCTTCCACATTGTAAATGAGGTCCTTTATAGTAAAGACACACACACAGGATAAGACAGCATAGACATAATTCATCGTTCAGCTTTGTCTCCTTTCCCAAACCCCAGAACTATAAACCAATCCTCCAAATCAACAGGCATATATCAAATTGTCATTTAGATACAACCAACTCAAAATACAACCAATCCTGGACAAGCTCACGGAGAGGAGAATGATTCCAGACACTGCCATCTCCGATGGGAAAACTAGGGAGTGAACTGGCACACACACAGTGGAGCAAAAGATATGCTTACACATGATGACACTTTGACCTCTCCCCTCTCAGCGGCCATGCAACTTAGTCTTGACATAGAACAGATACTGCAACCCTGCCCACAGTATTATACAAAATACCATTCTGATGAGAATTAACTTACACACATTGATAAATATAAAACATCTTACATATGTTACCAACCAATTCTGAATCTTCCCTAACAGTGGTCAGTGTTATTAGAGCAGTAGTCTCTTACCTTGGGGTGGACAGTGATATTATAGAGCAGTAGTCTCTTACCTTGGGGTGGTCAGTGTTATTATAGAGCAGTAGTCTCTTACCTTGGGGTGGACAGTGTTATTATAGAGCAGTAGTCTCTTACCTTGGGGTGGTCAGTGTTATTATAGAGCAGTAGTCTCTTACCTTGGGATGGTCAGTGTTATTATAAAGCAGTAGTCTCTTACCTTGGGGTGGTCAGTGTTATTTTAGAGCAGTAGTCTCTTACCTTTGGGTTTTCAGTGGGGTGCCGTCCACCCATTTCCAGGTCCCCTCAGTAACAGAGTCAGTCAGACCAATCCAGGCTCTCTTAAAGAAGCTGAAGAGAAACTCCTGTTGGTGAGAAAGATACTGATGATTTCAACTACTATAGAATACATGTGTTAAATACTGGAAGATACATTACTGACCAAGGCATGTTTGATTCTCTCACCTGTTCCTTATCACTGTTTATGATCACCATGTCTGCTCCTCTCTTCAGACAGTCCTGTCTACTCTCCCTCCAGGGTTTTTTCACTGTAGACAGGAAGTACCAACTGGATTCAAACTTCTGCCAGCCTTCAGGACATTTTTGTTCTACAAGACAAAAGCATGAATTTCCATCTTATTATTCTGCACCTATTACTGAAGAATACAAACATAAGTTTACTGCATATTAGATATGTGTTGTTTTGATCATTTATCAGGTTAACTCACTCAGATTAGAGAACTTTGACGTGAGATCATCTCTATCCTTCTGTAGCTGGTCTCTCTCTTTAGTCAGGGTGTTGTAACTGGTCTGTAGCTGGTCTCTCTCTTTAGTCAGGGTGTTGTAACTGGTCTGTAGCTGGTCTCTCTCTTTAGTCAGGGTGTTGTACCTGGTCTGTAGCTGCTTTCCCTTTTTAGTCAGATTGTTGTAAATGGGTTTTACCTGGTCTCTCTCTTCAGTCAGGGTTTTGTAACTGGTCTGTAGCTGGTCTCTCTCTTCAGTCAGGGTGTTGTAACTGGTCTGTAGCTGGTCTCTCTCTTCAGTTAGGGTTTTGTAACTGGTCTGTAGCTGGTCTCTCTCTTCACTCAGGGTGTTGTAACTGGTCTGTAGCAGGTCTTTCTCTGCAGTCTCATTGCCTCTGTTATCTGGAAAGGATTGATACATATAGCTCCTGGTTAATTCCCTCACAAAACAGTAATTCAATAATTTCTAAATGCATTTTCCCATGATAATGACTGAGATGATTGGCATGCAGCGTGGACATTTCACCAGTAAAACGTGATGAATTATCATTCAAGATTGACATGGATGTTTAGAGACTATTTTGAAATGAGGATTGCCTAACGTGGTGTAGGAAGGTGTTAAATATAACACGTTTTTGAGACGATGTGGATATAGTCAGATGTAATCTGAGGATGCGTGTCATGTATGTTCTATAAAGATATTCAAAAGGGGACATCTGTCGGTACAAACTTGATTGAGACATGATGATGTCATAAACAAATATCACTCCACCACTGGTTACAAAGACATGATTTACATCAGGAAAATAGGACAGACTATCAGCTGATCATTGACGTTGATGATTGATGTAAATCTGCTAGTTAGCTAGATCAATCATTCTTTCACTGATTGGGATGTAATCTTTAACACTCACAAATAATAACTTCATAACATAGCCTGACCTTCATGGTCCCGCTTTAAATTACCTTCAGCTTATGAAGGATTTTATACAGCCTTCGTAATGCTTTCATAAACACTACATAAATATGTTATTTAGCATCTATAAGTATATGTCATGCTTTATAAAGGGTTCATAAACATGGCATAACTGTGTGACAATATCTCCCATGTCAAGTGTGACATGACCCACTATGTTGAATATGATATAAACATATAAAGGGAGACATGCTGTGCTGAAGGAAGAAACAGGCTCTAAAGTTAAGTTTAGATGACACCTAATCTCGTTCCCAGACACTTCTGCCCAAATGGTCAGAAGATAAACACATCAAACTTGGCTTTCATTAGTTATGTTAGGTTAGCAAAGGACATGGCCTAATGGCAGGCAAATATTTTACTCAGTAAGGTCACTTACATACCTATAGAATTCAATGGTCACTCCAACTAAGGCCAACTTTGAATGGTTGATATCCTAGGCTTATACTGTGCATTCAGAAAGTATTCAGACACTTTGACTTTCTGAAAACCATATTCTATAATGTATTAAATTGTTTTCTCCCCTCATCAATCTAAACACAATACCCCATAATGGTATTTGTGCAACTTTAAGCTAGGGGGCAATATTTTTATTTTTGGAAAAATAACGTTCCCAAAGTTAACTGCCTATTTCTCAGGATCAGATGCTAGAATATGCATATAGAAAGATAGAAAACAATCTAGAGTTTCCAAAACTGTAAAAATATTGTCTGTGAGTATAACAGAACTGATATTGCAGGCGAAATCCTGAGAAAAATCCAATCAGGAAGTGACCCTTATTTTGAAACCCCTGTCTTTCTATGCATCCCTATTGCCCATTGAAAGGGAAAACAACCAGATTCCTTTTTCTACGTCTTCCCTAAGGTGTCTACAGCCTTTAGACGTAGTTTCACGCCTTTATGTTGAAGAATGAGCGTAAACGAACACATTGCGTAAGTGGCCAGCTGATGGCTCTCAGAGTGATTATTGCGTGAAAGAAAGAGGTAGCCATTTTTCCTCCCGGTCCTACTGAAAAGCCAACTGTCCCGGTTGATATATTATCGAATAGATATTTGAAAAACACCTTGAGGATTGATTGCAAAAAAATGTTTGCATGTTTCTGTCGATATTATGGATATAATTTGGATTTTTTTTCGGCGTTGTCGTGACCAGTGGATTTCTGAACATAACGTGACAAAAAAACGTATTTTGGGTATAAAAATAATATTTATGGAACAAAAGGAACATTTGCTGTCTAACTGGGAGTCTCGTCAGTGAAAACATCCGAAGATCATCAAAGGTAAACGATTAATTTCATTGCTTTTCTGATTTTCGTGCCCAAGCTTCCTGCTGCTAGCTGGACATAACGCTATGCTAGGCTATCCATAAACTTACACAAACTCTTGTCTTGCTATCACTGTTGGTACTAGGGGGCAGTATTTTCATTTTTTGACGTTCCCGTTTTAAACGGGATATTTTGCCAGGACAAGATGCCAGAATATGCATATAATTGACTAGCTTTGGATAGACAACACTCTACCGTTTCCAAAACTGTAAAGATATTGTCTGTGAGTATAACAGAACTGATGTTGCAGGCGAAAGCCTGAGAAAAATCCAATCCGGAAATGCCCCAGGTTTTGAAAGCGCTGCGTTCCAATGAGTCCCTATTGAGCTGTGAATGTGTCATCGACGAGCTTACGCTTTCTACGTATTCCCCAAGGTGTCTACAGCATTGTGACGTAGTTTTACTCATTTATGTTGAAGAATAGCCGTAGGCGGCTACATTGCGTAAGTGGTCTCATGGTGGCTCCGAGAGAGATTCTTGCGTAAAATACAGAGGTAGCCATTACTCCAATCGGTCCTACTGAAAAACGAATTGTCCCGACGGATATATTATCGAATAGATATTAGAAAAACGCCTTGAGGATTGATTTTAAACAACGTTTGCCATGTTTCTGTCAATATTATGGAGCTAATTTGGAATATTTTTCGGCGTTGTCGTGACCGCAATTTCCGGGCGATTTCTCAGCCAAACGTGAAGAACAAACGGAACTATTTCGACACCAAAAATTATATTTTGGGAGAAAATGAACTTTGGCTATCTACCTGGGAGTCTCGTGAGTGAAAACGTCCGAAGTTCATCAAAGGTAAACGATTTAATTTGATCGCTTTTCTGATTTTCGTGACAAGGTTGCCTGCTGCTAGCAAGGCATAATGCTATGCTAGTCTATGATAAACTTACACAAATGCTTGTCTAGCATTGGCTGTAAAGCATATTTTGAAAATCTGAGATGACAGGGTGATTAACAAAAGGCTAAGCTGTGTTCCAATATATTTCACTTGTGATTTTCATGAATATGAATATTTTCTATTAAGATTATTTGACCATTGCGCTATGCTAATTAGTGTAGTTGCTGACAATTCTCCTGGATCCGGGATGGGTAGTTCCAAGATTAAAAATAATAAAACAGAAATATCAAATTTACTATTATTATTCAGACCCTTTACTCAGTACTTTGTTGAAGCACCTTTGGCAGCGATTACAGCCTCGAGACTTATTGGGTATGATTATTGGTTACAAGCTTGGCACACCTGTATTTGGGGAGTTTCTCCCATGTTTCTCTGTAGATCCTCTCAACCTCTGTCAGGTTGGATGGGGAGCATTGCTGCACAGCTATTTTCAAGTCTCTCCAGAGGTGTTCGATTCAGTTCAAGTCCAGGCTTTGACTGGGCCACTGAAGGACATTCAGAGTCTTGTCCTGAAGCCATTCCTGCGTTGTCTGTCATGTGCCTTTTACTGAGGAGTGGCTTCCGTCTGGCCACTCCACCATAAAGGCCTGATTGGTGAGTGCTTCATAGATGGTTGTCCATCTGGAAGATTCTCCAAACTCCACAGAGGAACTCTGGAGTTCTGTCAGAGTACTTTTGTTGAAGCACCTGGGCGTCACGTCCCTGACGGCCAGCTATAGCAAGAGCCTTGGTGTTTCCCAGCTCCTTCCATTTAGGAATGATGGAGGCCACTGTGTTCTTAGGGACCTTCAATGCTGCAGAAATGTATTTGTACCCTTCCCCAGATCTGTATCTCAGCACAATCCTGTTTCAGAGCTCTATGGACAATTCCTTTGACCTCATGGCTTGGTTTTTGCTCTGACATGCACTGTCAACTGTAAGACCTTCTATATACAGGTGTGTGCCTTTCCAAATCATGTCCAATCAATTGAATTTACCACAGGTGGATTCCAATCAAGTTGTAGAAGCATCTCAAGGAAGATCAATGGAAACAGGATGCACCTGAGCTCAATTTCGAGTCTCACAGCGAAGGGTCTGAATACTTATGTAAATAAGGTATTTATGTTTTTGTTTTTTTATACATTTGGAAAATATTCTATTAACCTGTTTTCACTTTGTCATTATGCGGAATTTTCATTGTGTGTTGACTGATTCAATAATTTCTTCTCCTCATCAATTTTATAATAAGTCTGTAACATAACAACATGTGAGGATGTCTGAATACTTCCAGAATGCACTGTAGACATGGTTTGTGTACTCAAGTAGAGCTGATGCAGTTATTTTCTTTTTGTTGTCACATTATTGGCAGTGCTTGACTTTGACTGAAAAAAAGTTTCAGTACGCAGTCCCAAATGGCACCCTATTCCCTATATAGTGCAATATCAAAAGTACTGTGATAGTGGGGTATCAGTTGGGACAAAGCCTCACTCACAGAAAGCCAGTCTCAGGGAGATGTTGAGAGTTACTTGTAGAACACACAGCACTCCTAAACACACAGCAGCCAGCCTGTAGAGTCTTAGTCTTCCATCTGCAGAGAAACACAGGCACACACACACACACACACACACACACACACACACACCATCCTACATTATGATTACAAACAGAATAAACAACATACAACATCACTACTGACTATGATTAGAACTCTGACAACCAAACCCCCCTCCCCCCGATTTAGGGTTGGCAGCAAACGTTTGCTCAAGAGTGCTGTCATCTCAATTCTGATAAACAGGAAGCCAAAATTACACAACATAGCTAAAGCAAGACGTAAAGAGGCTATCTGTGATGCTGCTTACATTGTTGGGATTTTGAAATGCATAATATTTACCTATTCATTCTTCATGAATGTAACTTCTACTGTAAATGCCTCATGAGCTTAGTTTAACTTTCTAACCCCATCAGGACCCAAAATATAAGCTTGTTCTACCACAGAACTGTTAACACTGTGTAGACTCAAATGGGTAAAACTATCATTTTGATCTCATGGATGGACAGTCCTTGAATACATACTATAGCTATGAATTACATACAGTACCAGTCATACATACTGTAGCTCTGTCTATGAATTACATATAGTACCAGTCATACATACTGTAGCTATGAATTGCATACAGTACCAGTCATACATACTGTAGCTATGAATTACATACAATACCAGTCATACATAACTCTGTCTATGAATTACATACAGTACCAGACATACATAACTATGTCTATGAATTACATACAGGACCAGTCATACATACTGTAGATCTGTCTATCAATTACATACAGTACCAGTCATACATAGTTCTGTCTATGAATGACATACATTACCAGTCTTACATACTGTAGTTCTGTCTATGAATTACATACAGTACCAGTCATATATAGCTCTGTCTATGAATTACATACAGTACCAGTCATATATAGTTCTGTCTATGAATTACAAACAGTACCAGTCTTACATACTGTAGTTCTGTCTATGAATTACATACAGTACCAGTCATACATACTGTAGTTATGTCTATGAATTACATACAGTACCAGTCTTACATACCGTAGTTCTGTCTATGAATTACATACAGTACCAGTCTTACATACTGTAGTTCTGTCTGTGAATTACATACAGTATCAGTCATATATATTTATGTCTATGAATTACATACAGTACCAGTCATACATACTGTAGTTATGTCTATGAATTACATACAGTACCAGTCTTACATACCGTAGTTCTGTCTATGAATTACATACAGTACCAGTCTTACATACTGTAGTTCTGTCTATGAATTACATACAGTACCAGTCATACATACTGTAGTTCTGTCTCTGAATTACATACAGTACCAGTCATACATACTGTAGCTCTGTCTATGAATTACATACAGTACCAGTCATATATAGTTCTGTCTATGAATTACATACAGTACCAGTCTTACATACTGTAGTTCTGTCTATGAATGACATACAGTACCAGTCATACATACTGTAGTTCTGTCTATGAATTACATACAGTACCAGTCATATATACTGTAGCTCTGTCTATGAATTACATACAGTACCAGTCATATATACTGTAGTTCTGTCTATGAATTACATACAGTACCAGTCATATATACTGTAGTTCTGTCTATGAATTACATACAGTACCAGTCATATATACTGTAGCTCTGTCTATGAATTACATACAGTACCAGTCATATATACTGTAGTTCTGTCTATGAATTACATACAGTACCAATCATACATACTGTAGCTCTGTCTATGAATTACATATAGTACCAGTCATACATACTGTAGTTCTGTCTATGAATTACATACAGTACCAATCATACATAGTTCTGTCTATGAATTACATACAGTACCAGTCATACATACTGTATCTCTGTCTATGAATTACATACAGTACCAGTCATATATACTGTAGTTCTGTCTATGAATTACATACAGTACCAGTCATATATACTGTAGCTCTGTCTATGAATTACATACAGTACCAGTCATACATACTGTAGCTCTGTCTATGAATTACATACAGTACCAGTCATACATACTGTAGCTCTGTCTATGAATTACATACAGTACCAGTCATACATACTGTAGCTCTGTCTATGAATTACATACAGTACCAGTCATACATACTGTAGCTCTGTCTATGAATTACATACAGTACCAATCATACATAGTTCTGTCTATGAATTACATACAGTACCAGTCATACATACTGTAGCTCTGTCTATGAATTACATACAGTACCAGTCATACATACTGTAGCTCTGTCTATGAATTACATACAGTACCAGTCTTACATACTGTAGTTCTGTCTGTGAATTACATACAGTATCAGTCATATATATTTATGTCTATGAATTACATACAGTACCAGTCATACATACTGTAGTTATGTCTATGAATTACATACAGTACCAGTCTTACATACCGTAGTTCTGTCTATGAATTACATACAGTACCAGTCTTACATACTGTAGTTCTGTCTATGAATTACATACAGTACCAGTCATACATACTGTAGTTCTGTCTCTGAATTACATACAGTACCAGTCATACATACTGTAGCTCTGTCTATGAATTACATACAGTACCAGTCATATATAGTTCTGTCTATGAATTACATACAGTACCAGTCATACATAGCTCTGTCTATGAATTACATACAGTACCAGTCATACATAGTTCTGTCTATGAATTACATACAGTACCAGTCATACATACTGTAGTTCTGTCTATGAATTACATACAGTACCAGTCTTACATACTGTAGTTCTGTCTATGAATGACATACAGTACCAGTCATACATACTGTAGTTCTGTCTATGAATTACATACAGTACCAGTCATATATACTGTAGCTCTGTCTATGAATTACATACAGTACCAGTCATATATACTGTAGTTCTGTCTATGAATTACATACAGTACCAGTCATATATACTGTAGTTCTGTCTATGAATTACATACAGTACCAGTCATATATACTGTAGCTCTGTCTATGAATTACATACAGTACCAGTCATATATACTGTAGTTCTGTCTATGAATTACATACAGTACCAATCATACATACTGTAGCTCTGTCTATGAATTACATATAGTACCAGTCATACATACTGTAGTTCTGTCTATGAATTACATACAGTACCAATCATACATAGTTATGTCTATGAATTACATACAGTACCAGTCATACATACTGTATCTCTGTCTATGAATTACATACAGTACCAGTCATATATACTGTAGTTCTGTCTATGAATTACATACAGTACCAGTCATATATACTGTAGCTCTGTCTATGAATTACATACAGTACCAGTCATACATACTGTAGCTCTGTCTATGAATTACATACAGTACCAGTCATACATACTGTAGCTCTGTCTATGAATTACATACAGTACCAGTCATACATTCTGTAGCTCTGTCTATGAATTACATACAGTACCAGTCATACATACTGTAGCTCTGTCTATGAATTACATACAGTACCAATCATACATAGTTCTGTCTATGAATTACATACAGTACCAGTCATACATACTGTAGCTCTGTCTATGAATTACATACGGTACCAGTCATACATACTGTAGCTCTGTCTATGAATTACATACAGTACCAGTCTTACATACTGTAGCTCTGTCTATGAATTACATACAGTACCAGTCATACATACTGTAGCTCTGTCTATGAATTACATACAGTACCAGTCTTACATACTGTAGCTCTGTCTATGAATTACATACAGTACCAGTCTTACATACATAACTCTGTCTATTAATTTGAGAGTGGTTACATTTCTGCAACGTACATTTCTTTTTTACGTTTCTCTGAGCGGATAAAACAGGCAGGTCACCAGGTGCACAGAGCCTGTTTCAGGTTACTAGACCCTCAGCTGTTTACCAAAAACTGTGGTGGGGTATCCACTTTGCTGTTGTTTAAAAATAATATTTTCAATTGATCTTATTAAATAGTTGTACATAGTTCCAACAACTGAAGTAAAAAATAATATTGAATTGATGCATTTTAGTGTATGAGACCCCAGCAGGTTGTAAACCTCAGGCTCTGTACCAGCTGTACCACACAGAAGACAATAAAACATGTACAAGTGTTTTTCTATGATGTGCTATTAGTGTGTGTCCACGTGCCAGCATACATGTGTGCTTTCGGTTTGTGCGCTCATACCTGTCTGCATCTGTGTGTGTGTGTGTGTGTGAGAGAGAAAGATAATTATTTGTACCTGAGAGATGGATCTCAGTCTTCACGCTCCTCGTTGCTCTATTCTGGTATTCTTGATTAACTTCTTTTAATTCAATCACCTGTTTGTTGACGTAGTCGGCCATCTTAACTAACCGTACCGAATATCAATGAACCCAACCAATCAATTAATCAACTAATTCAGACTGTCTGTCCTTTTATTGTAATATATATGATTTTTACTTTTACTTATAGTATTAACTTACTTCTACTGTATGATTACCTTTCTAACAGACTAATATCTGCTGTATGATTCTAACTTCAATTACAAGTTGTCTGATGTGCCTCTTCATTGGTGCCTCTGTCTGTTTGTGGTCGACTGCAGTAGAAAGAACGTTTAAAGTATGCAATCTCTTTCAAGCAAGATGTTATATTCCGCAATAACTATATGTGACATTGTTCGTAAGGAAGTGACATCATGGCTCGCACTTCGTGACTCACATTCAATCAGGAAGCTGGTAGACCTCAGAAATTGTTCCTTTATTTACTCATCTGTGCCTTTGTTCTTCTTATTAGAAAAGTGATTTATAATAATTGATTATGAAAAAAAATAAAAAAATAAAGTCACACGACATGTTGCTAATAAAAAGAGGGAAAGAGAGAGAGACTTGTGTACAGTCTACAAGAAATGTTACATAATTAACTGTACATCTTAAGATTGACAATAGGTATTGAGTATTATATACCTAGTTTGTTTTGTGTGCGTACATGATTCTGTGTGTGTGTGTGTGTGTGTGTGTGTGTGTGTGTGTGTGTGTGTGTGTGTGTGTGTGTGTGTGTGTGTGTGTGTGATGAAGAGCCTTTTTCACAGATCCAGTAGTGTGGATATGAACACTGATAGTCCCACCATTCTCTTTGGCCTGATGACCAGTAAGGTACCACCACACAGTTCTCACCTTCACCACCATTAGGCTCTCCACTCCTCCAATACCTGCAGTAGAAACAAAAGAGTTAGACTGACCACTATCTCAAAACCTAGAGTATGAACAACACAGAGAATCAGTCCTACTCCTTCCACTGTGGTCAGTGTTATTAGAGTAGTAGTCTCTTACCTTGGTGTGGTCAGTGTTATTAGAGCAGAAGTCTCTTACCTTGGGGTGGTCAGTGTTAGAGCAGTAGTCTCTTACCTTGGGGTGGTCAGTGTTATTAGAGCAGGAGTCTCTTACCTTGGGGGTAGTCAGTGTTATTAGAGCAGAAGTCTCTAACCTTGGAGTGGTCAGTGTTATTAGAGCTGTTGTCACACCCTGACCTTAGTTATCTTTGTTTTCTTTGTTATTTTGGTTAGATCAGGGTGTGACGAGGTTGGGTATGTTAGTTTTTGTATTGTCTAGGGTTTTTTGTAGATCTAGGAGCTGTTTATCGTTGTCTCTGATTGCGGATCATATTCAGGGAGCCATTTTGCCTAGTCCTTTTGTGGGTTCTTGGTCTATGTATAGTTGCCTGTCTGCACGACGCATATTAGCGTCACGGTTAGTTTTTTTGATAGTTTGTTTAGTGTTATTTCTATAATTAATTAAAGAAGAATTACGCTTACCACGCTGCGCCTTGGTCTCCTCCTTACGGCGAACGTGACAACAGTAGTCTCTAACCTTGGGGTGGTCAGTGTTATTATAGATCAGTAGTCTCTTACCTTGGGGTGGTCAGTGTTATTATAGATCAGTAGTCTCTTACCTTGGGGTGGTCAGTGTTATTATAGATCAGTAGTCTCTTACCTTGGGGTGGTCAGTGTAATTATAGATCAGTCGTCACTTACCTTGGGGTGGTCAGTGTTACTATAGAGCAGTAGTCTCTTACCTTGGGGTGGTCAGTGTTATTATATAGCATTAGTCTCTTACCTTGGGGTGGTCAGTGTTATTATAGAGCAGTAGTCTCTTACCTTGGGGTGGTCAGTGTTATTAGAGCGGTAGTCTCTTACCTTGGGGTGGTCAGTGTTATTAGAGCAGTAGTCTCTTACCTTGGGGTGGTCAGTGTTATTATATAGCAGTAGTCTCTTACCTTGGAGTGGTCAGTGTTATTATAGAGCAGTATTCTCTTACCTTGGGGTGGTCAGTGTTATTATATAGCAGTAGTCTCTTACCTTGGGGTGGTCAGTGTTATTATAGAGCAGTAGTCTCTTACCTTGGGGTGGTCAGTGTTATTATATAGCAGTAGTCTCTTACCTTGGAGTGGTCAGTGTTATTATAGAGCAGTATTCTCTTACCTTGGGGTGGTCAGTGTTATTATATAGCAGTAGTCTCTTACCTTGGGGTGGTCAGTGTTATTATATAGCAGTAGTCTCTTACCTTGCGGTGGTCAGTGTTATTAGAGCAGTAGTCTCTTACCTTGGGTTGGTCAGTGTTATTATAGAGCAGTAGTCTCTTACCTTGGGGTGGTCAGTGTTATTATATAGCAGTAGTCTCTTACCTTGGGGTGGTCAGTATAATTAGAGCAGTAGTCTCTTACCTTGGGGTGGTCAGTGTTATTATATAGCAGTAGTCTCTTACCTTGGGGTGGTCAGTGTTATTAGAGCAGTAGTCTCTTACCTTGCGGTGGTCAGTGTTATTAGAGCAGTAGTCTCTTACCTTTGGTTGGTCAGTGTTATTATAGAGCAGTAGTCTCTTACCTTGGGGTGGTCAGTGTTATTATATAGCAGTAATCTCTTACCTTGGGGTGGTCAGTGTAATTAGAGCAGTAGTCTCTTATCTTGGGGTGGTCAGTGTTATTATATAGCAGTAGTCTCTTACCTTGGGGTGGACAGTGTTATTATAGAGCAGTAGTCTCTTATCTTTGGGTGGTCAGTGTTATTATATAGCAGTAGTCTCTTACCTTGGGGTGGACAGTGTTATTAGAGCAGTAGTCTCTTATCTTTAGGTGGTCAGTGTTATTATAGAGCAGTAGTCTCTCACCTTGGGGTGGTCAGTGTTATTATATAGCAGTAGTCTCTTACCTTGGGGTGGTCAGTGTTATTATAGAGCAGTAGTCTCTTATCTTTGGGTGGTCAGTGTTATTATAGAGCAGTAGTCTCTCACCTTGGGGTGGTCAGTGTTATTAGAGCAGTAGTCTCTTACCTTGGGGTGGTCAGTGTTATTAGAGCAGTAGTCTCTTATCTTTGGGTGGTCAGTGTTATTATATAGCAGTAGTCTCTTACCTTGGGGTGGTCAGTGTTATTAGAGCAGTAGTCTCTTATCTTTGGGTGGTCAGTGTTATTATAGAGTAGTCGACAACATCCGGTCAAAGGGAGTTATTTTGAGGGGACAGCAAATTTACGCTGTTATACAAGCTGTACACTCACTACTTTACATTGTAGCAAAGTGTCAATTATTCAGTGTTGTCACATTAAAAGATACACTCAAATATTTACAAAAATGTGAGGGGTGTACCTACTTTTGTGATATACTGTATATATATATATATATATATAAATGGAGTAGAATGTAACAGCAAACCCACACATCTCAACACAGCGACCATGCTTCCTCCACTCAATCAACATATTGTGGATTAGAGGGAGCATGGCCGAGATGCGTGTGTCTGCCGCTCCACCCCTCCCCACATGAAATAGCCTTTTTGAGGCTGTTGAGGGGAGGGCAGGCCCACAACAATGGCCAGAGTGAAATGGAACAGCACTACAACCTAGTGATTATGTTCCCTGTACTCTATATAGATATGTTTGGTATGGGTTGGTGTGGAGCATGGTGTTCAAAACCTTCTAGTGTCACATGCACTAAAATGTATCAATTAAATTGTTTTACTTCAGGTATTGAAACTAATTTGAACTATTTACATGTGATTAATTGAAAATAACATTTTTAAACAGCACAGTGTACACCCTGCCGGGGCTGGAAAAATGGAGCCACTCTTAAATGCAGAGACAGAACTATGCATGCAAGGACTGATCCTCCACGAGTTCAAAATGATAGTTTCAACAATCTGAGGCTTCACAGTGTTTGTTAACAGTTCCATGGTAGAACAAGCTTATATTTTGGGTCCTGATGGGGTTAGAAAGTTAAACGTATCTCATGAGGCATTTACAGAATAAGCCACATACAAGAATCAATGGGGAAATATTATTCATTTAAAAGTAGAAAATAAAATGTGATATAGCAATCACAGATAGACCCTTTAATTCATACTTTGGCTATATTGTGTCATTTTGGTAATTTCTTCATACAGTAGCTTCCTGTTTATCTGATGTGAGGTGACCACAAGCTTGAGCAAACTGTTGCTGCCTACCCTCAATCGAAAGAAAACCAATGGCGCAATGGAAATGTTTTGCTTTCAGAATAATCATAATCATTAGTGATGTAGGATGATGGTGTGTGTGTTTCTGTAACTGTGTGTGTGTGTGTGTGTGTGTGTGTGTGTGTGTGTGTGTGTGTGTGTGTGTGTGTGTGTGTGTGTGTGTGTGTGTGTGTGTGCCTGTTCCTCTGCAGATGGAAGACTAAGTCTCTACAGGCTAGCTGCTGTGTGTTTAGGAGTGCTGTGTGTTCTACAAGTAACTCTCAACATCTCCCTGAGACTGGCTTTCTGTGTGTGAGCCTGTGTCCCAAATGACACTCCATTAGTGCACTGGTCAAACGTAGTACACTAATATAGGGGATAGCGTGCCATTTGGAAATCTAGGGTGTCATTTGGGACCCTATTCCATGTATAGTGGATTACTTTAACCCTGGCCGATAGGATAGATATGTATTTTATTATCACACTATAGTTCTGTTCACACAAAGCAAGGATCACAATTCGGACTTACAGACGTTACATAATTTGTGGGACCAGCAGTGTTTCAAAATTGCTGACACACAAAGAAATTATGAAAATAACACAACCACAGTGTCCCAAATATCATCCTTGTCATGTACTGTCATGTTGTGTCTTGTCTCTGTCCTTTCCCTTCACCCTGTCTCCCTCTGCTGGTCGTTGTTAGGTTACCTTTTCTCCCCCTCTTTCCCCCAGCTGTGCCTTGTCTCCTCCTAACCACCTCGTCACCCCTTTTCCCACCTGTTCCCTTTTTCCCTCTGATTAGGTCCCTATATCTCTCTCTGTTTCTGCTCCTGTCCTTGTCGGATTCTTGTTTGTTGTGTTTCATGCCTGAACCAGACTGTCGTCATGTTTGCTGTAACCTTGTCCTGTCCTGTCGGAATCTGCCGGTCCATCTGAGCCTACCTATGTTTGGTAATTAAAGAAGCTCTGTTTAAGTTAAGTCGCTTTTGGGTCCTCATTCACGCACCGTAACAGAAGAATCCGACCAAGAATGGACCCAGCGACTTCGGATCCTCTCCACTCAGCCGTCGGGATCCAGGGAGCGATGCTAGGCAGACACGAGCAGGAATTGTCTGCTGCTCGACATGCCGTTGAGACCCTGGCCGCCCAAATCTCCAACCTCACAGAACAGGTTCACCATCTCCGCCTCGATCCACCGGCCACTTCCAGGGCTTTCGAATCTCCGGAGCCCAGAATCAATAACCCGCCGTGTTACTCTGGGGAGCCCACTGAATGCCGCTCGTTCCTCACCCAGTGTGATATTGTGTTTTCTCTCCAGCCCTACACTTTCTCCAGGAGCACTGATCGTGTCGCCTACGTCATATCTCTCCTTATTGGACGGGCTCGTGAGTGGGGCACGGCAATCTGGGAGGCAAGGGCTGAGTGTACTAACCAGTATCAGGACTTTAAGGAGGAGATGATACGGGTTTTTGATCGATCTGTTTTTGGGGAGGAGGCTTCCAGGGCCCTGTCTTCCCTATGTCAAGGTAATCGATCCATAACAGACTACTCTATTGAGTTTCGCACTCTTGCTGCCTCCAGTGGCTGGAACGAGCCGGCTTTGCTCGCTCGTTTTCTGGAGGGTCTCCGCGCAGAGGTAAAGGATGAGATTCTCTCCCGGGAGGTTCCTTCCAGCGTGGATTCCTTGATTGAACTCGCTATTCGCATTGAGCGACGGGTTGATCTTCGTCACCGAGCTCGTGGAAAGGAGCTCGCGTTCTCCGTTGCCCCCCTCTCCGCATCACTACCATCTTCCTCTGCCGGCTCGGGTGCTGAGCCCATGCAGCTGGGAGGTATCCGCATCTCGACTAAGGAGAGGGAACGGAGAATCACCAACCGCCTCTGTCTCTATTGCGGTTCCGCTGGTCATTTTGTCACTTCATGTCCAGTAAAAGGCCAGAGCTCATCAGTAAGCGGAGGGCTACTGGTGAGCGCTACTACTCCTGTCTCTCCTTCAAGATCCTGCACTACCTTGTCGGTCCATCTACGCTGGACCGGTTCGTCAGCTTCCTGCAGTGCCTTAATAGACTCTGGGGCGGAGGGCTGTTTTATGGACGAGACCTGGGCTCGGGAACATGACATTCCTCTCAGACAGTTAAAGGAGCCCACGGCCTTGTTCGCCCTGGATGGTAGTCCTCTCCCCAGGATTCAGCGTGAGACGCTACCTTTAACCCTCACTGTTTCTGGTAATCATAGTGAAACCATTTCTTTTTTAATTTTTCGTTCACCTTTTACACCTGTTGTTTTGGGCCATCCCTGGCTAGTTTGTCATAATCCTTCCATTAATTGGTCTAGTAATTCTATCCTCTCCTGGAACGTCTCTTGTCATGTGAAATGTTTAATGTCTGCTATCCCTCCTGTTTCCTCTGTCTCTTCTTCACAGGAGGAGCCTGGTGATTTGACAGGGGTGCCGGAGGAATATCACGATCTGCGCACGGTGTTCAGTCGGTCCAGGGCCACCTCTCTTCCTCCACACCGGTCGTATGATTGTAGTATTGATCTCCTTCCGGGAACCACCCCCCCCCCGGGGTAGACTATACTCTCTGTCGGCTCCCGAACGTAAGGCTCTCGAAGATTATTTGTCTGTAGCTCTTGACGCCGGTTCCATAGTCCCCTCCTCCTCTCCCGCCGGAGCGGGGTTTTTTTTTGTCAAGAAGAAGGACGGGTCTCTGCGCCCCTGCATAGATTATCGAGGGCTGAATGACATAACAGTGAAGAATCGTTATCCGCTTCCTCTTATGTCTTCAGCCTTCGAGATCCTGCAGGGAGCCAGGTTTTTCACTAAGTTGGACCTTCGTAACGCTTACCATCTCGTGCGCATCAGGGAGGGGGACGAGTGGAAGACGGCGTTTAACACTCCGTTAGGGCACTTTGAATACCGGGTTCTTCCTTTCGGCCTCGCTAACGCTCCAGCTGTCTTTCAGGCATTAGTCAATGATGTCCTGAGAGACATGCTGAACATCTTTGTTTTCGTTTACCTTGACGATATCCTGATTTTTTCACCGTCACTCCAGATTCATGTTCAGCACGTTCGACGTGTCCTCCAGCGCCTTTTAGAGAATTGTCTTTTTGTGAAGGCTGAGAAGTGCACTTTTCATGCCTCCTCCGTCACATTTCTCGGTTCTGTTATTTCCGCTGAAGGCATTAAGATGGATCCCGCTAAGGTCCAAGCTGTCATTGATTGGCCCGTCCCTAAGTCACGCGTCGAGCTGCAGCGCTTTCTCGGCTTCGCGAACTTCTATCGTCGTTTCATCCGTAATTTCGGTCAGGTGGCAGCTCCTCTCACAGCCCTTACTTCTGTCAAGACGTGCTTTAAGTGGTCCGTTTCCGCCCAGGGAGCTTTTGATCTCCTCAAGAATCGTTTTACATCCGCTCCTATCCTTGTTACACCTGACGTCTCTAGACAGTTCGTTGTCGAGGTTGACGCGTCAGAGGTGGGCGTGGGAGCCATTCTTTCTCAGCGCTCCCTCTCTGACGACAAGGTCCACCCATGCGCGTATTTTTCTCATCGCCTGTCGCCGTCGGAACGTAACTATGATGTGGGTAACCGCGAACTGCTCGCCATCCGGTTAGCCCTAGGCGAATGGCGACAGTGGTTGGAGGGGGCGACCGTTCCTTTTGTCGTTTGGACTGACCATAGGAACCTTGAGTACATCCGTTCTGCCAAACGACTTAATGCGCGTCAGGCGCGTTGGGCGCTGTTTTTCGCTCGTTTCGAGTTCGTGATTTCTTATCGTCCGGGCTCTAAGAACACCAAGCCTGATGCTTTGTCTCGTCTCTTCAGTTCTTCAGTAGCCTCCACTGACCCCGAGGGGATTCTCCCTGAGGGGCGTGTTGTCGGGTTGACTGTCTGGGGAATTGAGAGGCAGGTAAAGCAAGCGCTCACTCACACTCCGTCGCCGCGCGCTTGTCCTAGGAACCTTCTTTTCGTTCCCGTTCCTACTCGTCTGGCCGTTCTTCAGTGGGCTCACTCTGCCAAGTTAGCCGGCCACCCTGGCGTTCGGGGTACGCTTGCTTCCATTCGCCAGCGTTTTTGGTGGCCCACCCGGGACCATGACACGCGTCGTTTCGTGGCTGCTTGTTCGGTCTGCGCGCAGACTAAGTCCGGTAACTCTCCTCCTGCCGGCCGTCTCAGGCCGCTTCCTATTCCCTCTCGACCGTGGTCTCACATCGCCTTAGATTTTGTCACCGGACTGCCTTCGTCAGCGGGGAAGACTGTTATTCTTACGGTTGTCGATAGGTTCTCTAAGGCGGCTCATTTCATTCCCCTTGCTAAGCTTCCTTCTGCTAAAGAGACGGCACAAATCATCATCGAGAATGTTTTCAGAATTCATGGCCTTCCGTCAGACGTCGTTTCGGACAGAGGTCCGCAATTCACGTCTCAATTTTGGAGGGAGTTTTGCCGTTTGATTGGGGCTTCCGTCAGTCTCTCTTCCGGCTTTCACCCCCAGTCTAACGGTCAAGCAGAACGGGCCAATCAGACTATTGGTCGCATCTTACGCAGTCTTTCTTTTCGCAACCCTGCGTCTTGGTCAGAACAGCTCCCCTGGGCAGAATACGCCCACAACTCGCTTCCTTCGTCTGCGACCGGGCTATCTCCTTTTCAGAGTAGCCTCGGGTACCAGCCTCCGCTGTTCTCATCTCAGTTCGCCGAGTCCAGCGTCCCCTCCGCTCAGGCTTTTGTCCAACGTTGCGAGCGCACCTGGAAGAGGGTCAGGTCTGCACTTTGCCGTTATAGGACGCAGACTGTGAGGGCTGCTAATAAGCGTAGAACTAAGAGTCCTAGATATTGTCGCGGTCAGAGAGTTTGGCTCTCCACTCAGAACCTTCCCCTTAAGACGGCTTCTCGCAAGTTGACCCCGCGGTTCATTGGTCCGTTCCGTATTTCTCGGGTCATTAATCCTGTCGCAGTTCGACTTCTTCTTCCGCGATACCTTCGTCGCGTCCACCCGGTCTTCCATGTCTCCTGCATCAAGCCCGTCCTTCGCGCCCCCGCTCGTCTTCCCCCCCCCCCCCCCCCATCCTTGTCGAGGGCGCACCCATCTACAGGGTCCGTAGAATTTTGGACATGCGTCCTCGGGGCCGTGGTCACCAGTACCTCGTAGATTGGGAGGGGTACGGTCCTGAGGAGAGGAGTTGGGTTCCCTCTCGGGACGTGCTGGACCGTGCGCTGATCGAGGATTTCCTCCGTTGCCGCCAGGTTTCCTCCTCGAGTGCGCCAGGAGGCGCTCGGTGAGTGGGGGGGTACTGTCATGTACTGTCATGTTGTGTCTTGTCTCTGTCCTTTCCCTTCACCCTGTCTCCCTCTGCTGGTCGTTGTTAGGTTACCTTTTCTCCCCCTCTTTCCCCCAGCTGTGCCTTGTCTCCTCCTAACCACCTCGTCACCCCTTTTCCCACCTGTTCCCTTTTTCCCTCTGATTAGGTCCCTATATCTCTCTCTGTTTCTGCTCCTGTCCTTGTCGGATTCTTGTTTGTTGTGTTTCATGCCTGAACCAGACTGTCGTCATGTTTGCTGTAACCTTGTCCTGTCCTGTCGGAATCTGCCGGTCCATCTGAGCCTACCTATGTTTGGTAATTAAAGAAGCTCTGTTTAAGTTAATTCGCTTTTGGGTCCTCATTCACGCACCGTAACAATCCTATCCTCTTTAAAGTACACTACTTTTAACACGGGCACTTAAGGCTTTGGTCAAAATCAGCTCACCATATAAGGAATATAGTGTCATTTGGAACACATAACAGGAACTTCTCTTTCTTTAGCCCGTTCTAATGAAGAAAGAAAACATTTAGAGGCCTGTTACAACACCACTGGTCTGGAGCAAGACAGAGACCAAACAGATACCAGTAGAGGTATCATTGACCTGTGTACAGACAGATACCAGTCCCGGATGAACCGAAACCAGTTACTGAGCTGAGAGAGAACAGTTAGAGAAAGAGTGACCAGCTGCAAAACGAGAGAGACCAGTTAGAGGAGCGTTACATTACCCTGACTAAAGAAAGGGACCGGTTTAGTGACAGAGTCAGTCTGTCAGTTTGTTCATACTCTAGGTTCTGAGAGAGTGGCCAGTCTAACTCTGTGTTGTTCATACTCTAGGTTCTGAGAGAGTGGTCAGGCTAACTGTGTTATTCATACTGAGAGAGTGGCCAATATAACTCTGTTGTTTCTACTGCAGGTATTGGAGGAGTGGAGAGCCTAATGGTGGTGCAGTGTAGAACTGTGTGGTGGTACTTTATTGGTCACCAGGCTACGTGGAAGGGTGGGACTATCAGTGTTCATATCCACAGTACTGGATCTGTGAAAAAGGCTCTTTGTAGGTACTGCTGTTGAAGGAACTCTTTACTGTATCTGAAGAATGATCATATATGTTGGTAGAATGGCTGTACGAACGAGAAGTTGGAGAGAAAGGCATGCGCACACACACACACACACACAAAACAAATTAGGAATATATCACTCAATAGCTGTTGTCAATGTTAAAATGTACAGTTCATTATGTATCATTTCTTGTAGACTGTGCACACATCTCTCTCCCTCTACCTCTTTTTATTAGCAACATGTCATATGACTTCCAATGACATTTTTTTCATTATCAATTATTATAAATAACTTTTATAATAAGAACAAAGGCACAGATTAATAAATAAAGGAACAATGTCCTCTGAGTTCTACCAGCTTCCTAATTGAATGTGAGTCACGGAGTGCGAGCCATAATTTCACATCCTTACGAACAATGTCACATACAGTTATTGCGAAATATGACATCTTGCTTAAAAGTGATTGGATACTTAAAAGATTCTTTCAACTGCAGTGCACCACAGACAGACAACAGAGACACCAACAGAGACGCATATCAGAGCAACTACTCAACTACTAGTCACTGAAGTTAGAATCATACAGTAGATATTACCATTAGGAGTCAGTTAGAAAGGTAATCATTAGTAAGATAATACTATAAGTAAAAGTTAAAATCATATATACCACAATAAAAGGTCAGACAGTCTGAATTAGTTGATTAATAAATTGATTGGGGTCATCATTGATATTCGGTACGGTTAGTTAAGATGGCCGACTACATCAACAAACAGGTGATTGTATTAAAAGAAGTTAATGAAGAAAACCGGAACAGAGCAACGAGGAGCGTGAAGACTGAGACCCATCTCTCAGGTACAAAGAATTATCTTTCTCTCTCACACACACACACACACACAGATGCAGACAGGTATGAACGCACAAACCGAAACCACACACGTATTCTGGCACGTGGACACAAACTAATAGCATATCATAGAAAAACACTTGTACATGTTTTATTGTTCTGTCTTCTGTGTGGTACAGCTGGTACAGAGCCTGAGGTTTACAACCTGCTGGGGTCTCATACACTAAAATGCATCAATTCAATATTATTTTTCACTTCAGTTATTGGAACTATGTACAACTATTTAAAAAGATCAATTGAAAATAAAAAATGTAAACAACAACACAGCGGATACCCCACCACTGTTTTTGGTAAACAGCTGAGGGTCTAGTAACCTGAAACAGTCTCTGTGCACCTGGTGACCTGCCCATTTTTTCCTCAAGAAACGTAACCACTCTCAATAACAATTACGCTGCAGAAATGTAACCACTCTCAAATTCATAGACAGAGCTATGTATGACTTGTACTGTATGTAATTCATAGACATAACTACAGTATGTATGTCTGGTACTGTATGTAAGTCATAGCTACAGTATGTATGTCTGGTACTGTATGTAATTCATAGCTACATTATGTATGCAAGGACGGACCATCCATGAGATCAAAATTATAGTTTTACCCATCTGAGATTACACAGTGTTTGTTATCAATTCCATGGTAGAACAAGCTTATATTTTGGGTCCTGATGGGGTTACATAGTTAAACTAAGCTCATGAGGCATTTAAAAGTTACATTCATAAAGAATGAATAGGTAAATATTATAAATTTCAAAGTCCCAAAAATGTAAGCAGCAATCGCAGATATCCTCTTTAAGTCATTCTTTAGCTATATTGTGTAATTTTGGTATTTTCTTCATCAAGTTGCTTCCTGTTTATCAGAATTGAGATGACAGCACTCCTGAGCAAACGTTCGCTGGGGGGGGGGGTTTGATGTTTGTTCTGTTTGTAATCATAATGTAGGATGGTGTGTCTGTGTCTGTTTCTCTGCAGATAGCAGACTAAGACTCTACAGGCTGGCTGCTGGGTGTTTAGGAGTGCTGTGTGTTCTACAAGTCATTCTCAACATCTCCCTGAGACTGGCTTTCTGTGAGTGAGGCCCAAATGACTCCCTATTAGCACTCTACTTTTGACAGTGCACTATGTAGGGAATAGGGTGCCATTTGGGACTGCGTACTGAAACCTATTTCAGTCAAAGTCAAGCACTGCCAATAATGTGACAACAAAAACAAAAGAACTGCATCAGCTCTACTTGAGGACACAAACCATGTCTACAGTGCATTCTGGAAGTATTCAGACACCTACACTTTTTCCACATGTTGTTACTTTACAGCCTTTTTCTAAAATTGATGAGGAGAAGAAAATATTGAATCAATCTACACACTATACCGCATAATGACAAAGGGAACACAGGCTAGTATTTTTTTTCCAAATCTGTATACTGTATATATATATATATATATATATATATATATATAAACATATATACCTTGTTTACATCAGTATTCAGATCTTTGCTATGAGACTCGAAATTGAGCTCAGGTGGAACCTGTTTCCATTGATCATCATTGAGATGTTTCTACAACTTGATTGGAGTCCACTTGTGGTAAATTCAATTGATTGGACATGATTTGGAAAGGCATACACCTGTCAATATAAGGTCCCACTGTCACGCGGGACGGAGTGTGTGAGGTAAGAATCAGGCGCAGAGAGCAGAGAGTTTCAAGGGAAGAAGTGCACTTTAATTTGGCACCAAAATGCAATGGCCTAAACACAGGGCGCGAAAAACACTGATCAACCCAAAACACAGGGTATACGGTCCGGAGCACTAACACACCCAACATCACACATAACACAAAAATAATCCCGCACAAAACAATGGCGGGTAGACTAGGCTTAAATAAGGCTTAAATAAGGAAGCACATCAGGAAAACACAATTAGACACAGGTGCAACTATTAAGACAAAACAAACAGAAAAAGGAAAAAGGGATCAGTGACGACGACCGCCGAGCACCGCCCGAACAGGCAGGGGAGCCAACTTCGGCAGGAGTCGTGACACCCACAGTAGACAGTGCATGTCAGGGCAAAAACCAAGCCACGAGGTCAAAGGGATTGTCCATAGAGCTCTGAGACAGGATTGTGTAGAGGCACAGATCTGCGGAAGGGTACAAAGACATTTCTGCAGCATTGAAGGTCCCCAAGAACACAGTGGCCTCCATCATTCCTAAATGGAAGGAGTTTGGAAACACCAAGACTTTTCCTAGACCTGGACGCCTGGCCAAACTGAGCAATCCGGGGAGAAGGGCCTTGGTCAGGGAGGTGACCAAGAACCCGATGGTCACTCTGACAGAGCTCCAGATTTCCTCTGTGGAGATGGGAGAACCTTCCAGAAGGACAACCATCTCGGCAGCACTCACCAATCAGGCCTTTATGGTGGAGTGGCGAGACAAAAGCAACTCCTCAGTAAAAGTCACATGACAGACAACGCAGGAATGGCTTCGGGACAAGTCTCAGAATGTCCTTCAGTGGCCCAGCCAAAGCCCAGACTTGAACCCGATCGAACACCTCTGGAGAGACTTGAAAATAGCTGTGCAGTGATGCTCCCCATCCAACCTGACAGAGTTTGAGAGGATCTACAGAGAAAAATGGGAGAACTCCCCAAATACAGGTGTGCCAAGCTTGTAGCATCATACCCAATAAGTCTCAACGCTGCCAAAGGTGCTTCAACAAAGTAACCAGTAAACGGTCTGAATACTTATGTAAATGGAATATTTCTGTTTTTTATTTTTAATAAAGTTTCAAAATCTTCTAAAAACTGTTTTTGATTTGTCATTATGGGGTATGATGAATTGTAAAGTCCCTCTTTGCCATGCAAATGAACTGAATCCCCCAAAAACATTTCCGCTGCATTTCATCCCTGCCACAAACGGACCAGCTGACATCATGTCAGCATGTCACTCTGTCATGCTGATTGAGTTCAAATAACAGACTGGAAGCTTCAAAAGGAGGGTGGTGCTTGGAATCATTGTTCTTCCTCTGCCAACTATGGTTACCTGCAAGGAAACATGTGCCGTCGTCATTGATTTGCACAAAAAGGGCTTCACAGGCAAGGATATTGCTGCCAGTAAGATTGCACCTAAATCAACCATTTATCGGATCACCAATAACTTCAAGAAGAGAGGTTCAACTGTTGTGAAGAAGGCTTCAGGACACCCAATTAAGTCCAGCAAGCGCTGGGACCGTCTCCTAAATTTGATTCAGCTGCGGGATCAGGGCATCACCAGTGCAGAGCTTGCTCAAGAATAGCAGCCGGACTATTTTCACTTAGGGGTGTACTCACTTTTGTTGCAGGCGGTTTAGACATTAATGGCTGTTTGTTGAGTTATTTTGAGGGGACAGCAAATTTACACTGTTGTACAAGCTGTACACTCACTACTTTACATTGTAGCAAAGTGTCATTTCTTCAGTGTTGTCACATGAAAATATATACTAAAATATTTACAAAAATGTGAGGGGTGTACTCACTTTTGTGACATACTGGAAATGTATCAATGCTTTCCAGATAACAGAGGCAATGTGACTGTAGAGAAAGACCTGCTACAGACCAGTTACAACACCCTGACTAAAGAGAGAGACCAGCTACAGACCAGTTACAACATCCTGACTAAAGAGAGAGACAAGCTACAGAAGGAAAGAGATGATGTCATGACAAAGTTCTCAAATCTGAGTGAGTTTACCTGATAAATGATCATAACATCACATACAGTATCTAATATGCAGTGTTCGTATTCTACAATAATAGGTGCAGAATAACAAGATGGAAATATATGTTTTTGTGTTGTAGAACAAACCTGTCCTGAAGGCTGGCAGATTAAGTTGGGATCCAGTTGGTACTTCCTGTCTACTGAGACTAAAACCTGGAAGGAGAGCAGACAGGATTGTCTGAAGAGAGGAGCAGACCTGGTTATCATAAACAGTGATTTGGAACAGGTGAGTGAGTGAGTGAGTGTGCGAGTGAGTGAGAGTGCGAGTGAGTGAGTGAGTGAGTGAGTGAATCAAACATGCCTTGGTCAGTAATGTATCTTTCAGTATTTAACACATGTAGCCTATAGTAGTTGACAATTTCAGTATATTTCTCAACAACAGGAGTTTCTCTTAAGCTTCAATAAGAGAGCCTGGATTGGTCTGACTGACTCTGTTACTGAGGGGACCTGGAAATGGGTGGATGGCACCCCACTGACCACCCCAAGGTAAGAGACTACTGCTCTATAATAACACTGATCATCCCAAGGTGACAGACTACTGCTCTAATATCACTGACCACCCCAAGATAAGAGACTAATGCTCTATAATAACACTGACCTCAGTGTAATGAGTAGGACTGATTATCCGTGTTGTTCATAATCCAATGACTACAAGGTGAGATTTGACCATCCAGGTGTGATAGAGACCTTTAGCAGATTACATGTTGCTTCAAATCATGTTCATAGATGTCATTCCAAAGGCACTAAAGATATATCTTAAAATTTCATTTAAAAATACAAATAAAATGTTGGATCTTAGTTCAAAAAAGTATGTGCTCCATTGAAAGCTGAAAAAACATTTCTGTATTTACATTGACCCCTTTTTTAAATATTTTTTTTACACTGACTCTATGCACACTCACTAGACTCTACCACACACTCACTAGACTCTATCCACACACTCACTAGACTCTACCACACACTCACTAGACTCTATCCACACACTCACTAGACTCTATCCACACACTCACTAGACTCTACTACACACTCACTAGACTCTATCCACACACTTCCTAGACTCTACCCACACACTCACTAGACTCTACCACACACTCACTAGACTCTACCACACACTCACTAGACTCTACCACACACTCACTAGACTCTACCACACACTCACTAGACTCTACCACACACTCACTAGACTCTACCACACACTCACTAGACTCTATCCACACACTCACTAGACTCTATCCACACACTCACTAGACTCTACTACACACTCACTAGACTCTATCCACACACTCCCTAGACTCTACCCACACACTCACTAGACTCTACCACACACTCACTAGACTCTACCCACACACTCACTAGACTCTACCACACACTCACTAGACTCTACCACACACTCACTAGACTCTACCCACACACTCACTAGACTCTATCCACACACTCCCTAGACTCTACCCACACACTCACTAGACTCTACCACACACTCACTAGACTCTACCACACACTCACTAGACTCTACCACACACTCACTAGACTCTACCACACACTCACTAGACTCTATCCACACACTCACTAGACTCTATCCACACACTCCCTAGACTCTACCCACACACTCACTAGACTCTACCACACACTCACTAGACTCTACCACACACTCACTAGACTCTACCACACACTCACTAGACTCTACTACACACTCACTAGACTCTATCCACACACTCCCTAGACTCTACCCACACACTCACTAGACTCTACCACACACTCACTAGACTCTACCCACACACTCACTAGACTCTACCACACACTCACTAGACTCTACCACACACTCACTAGACTCTACCCACACACTCACTAGACTCTATCCACACACTCACTAGACTCTACCCACACACTCACTAGACTCTACCCACACACTCACTAGACTCTATCCACACACTCACTAGACTCTACCCACACTCACTAGACTCTACCACACACTCACTAGACTCTACCCACACACTCACTAGACTCTACCCACACACTCACTAGACTCTACCCACACACTCACTAGACTCTACCCACACACTCACTAGACTCTACCCACACACTCACTAGACTCTACCCACACACTCACTAGACTCTATCCACACACTCACTAGACTCTACCCACACACTCACTAGACTCTACCCACACACTCACTAGACTCTACCCACACACTCACTAGACTCTATCCACACACTCACTAGACTCTACCCACACACTCACACATACTTACACTGATTCTCAAACACACATATACATGTACACACAACACACGTATATTGACGCGACAATTCAGTCCCATTCAAAATCTTATTTTCCCTAACCCCTAACCCTAACCCGTACTCTTACTCTAAACCTAGCCCAACCATAACCCTAAAACTAAGTCTAGCTCCTAAACCTAACCCTAGCTCCTTACCCTAACCCTAACCATGACCCTAAAACTAAGCCTAGCTCCTAAATCTAACTCTAGCTCCTTACCATAACCCTAAAACTAACTCTAAACCTAACCCTAACCATAACCTTAAAACTAACCCTAAACCTAACCATAACTCTAAAACTAAAACTAAACCTAACAATAACCTTAAAACTAACCCTAAACCTAACCATAACCCTATAACTAACCATAGATCCTAACCCTTAATGTAATTCTAATCCTAACACTAATTCTAACCTTAACCCTAAACTCCATAGAAATAGCATTTAACACGTCCACACACACTTTCACAGTATTTTACACTCTTTCACATTATTCACACTCACTGTGCTACTCTGTGTATTACCTATCCTGATTGCCAAGTCACTTTTTATTTTGTGGTAATATTTTCATTTTTTTTATATAGTAAATGTTTAATTAATATATTTTTTACTGCTTAACTCTGCATTTTTGGGGAAGGACCCATAACTAAGCATTTCATGGTAAAGTGTACGTACACCTGTTGTATTTCGCGCATGTGACAAAATACAATTTTTATTATTTTATTTTCTCTGTCTTGTTTACCCTGTAGTTACTGGTACTCACAGCAGCCTGATAATGGTCGTGACAACCCAAAATATGGGGAGGAGGACTGTGTTGAACTGAACACAGAAAGTTGGCTTCCTGTAAAGGCATGGAATGACCAGTCATGTTTACTCAATCGTTACTGGATTTGTGAGAAAGTGGTTTAACATCACCATGACAACAGAGGAGGCTGGTGGGAGGACGCGCACACAGACAGCACCTTACAGTGCACACAACTTCATTCTCTCTCTCTCTAAGACACACCAACACACTGTAGGTACTGCACTGAGGGGCAAAACAACCTGATAATGGTGGTGTATCAAGATGTAACTAGGACTGTGCTGATGGAAATATTGGGTATTCTGAACCTGTATATAAATATTCTGACATAGCATTTACCTCTCAACATAACTGGATTTGTGAAGAGTTATACAGTAGCTCATTATATAGCATTGCTACAGTGCTAATGCATCTCTCTCTAGTTAAACAGTGTGTAGACATACTGTCATCTGTAAAATGATTGTATTCATTGTTTAAATCTAAACATGTTATGTGATTTGACATAGGCTTCTTCTTTTTTCATAATCAATTATTAGCATGAATCACTTCAGTAAGAAGATGAACTAAGGCTCAGATTAAGTAAGAAAGGAACCTATCAGGTTTACCAGCTTCCTGATTGAATGTGATTGGATTGTTAAAACAATGTGACTTGCAGTTGGACACAGACAGAAGGCAGAAGAGTACTGAGAGGATACATGCTGCACGCAGGCAAACACACACACAGACACACCTTTGAAGTTCCCCTTTTCTGATAAAGATGCAGACAGCTATCATGTTACATCACTGTGTTTAGAATATCCTGTAATGTATAACTTCCTGATTGAAGGTGATTGGATACTTGGAAAATGATATCAACCGTAGTGGACAACAGACAGAGATCAGAGAGGAATCTGGTGGAGATCCACATCAGAGCAACTACTCAACTACTAGTCACTGAAGTTAGAATCATACAGTAGGTATTACCATTAGGAGTCAGCTAGAAAGGTAATCATACAGTAGGTATTACCATTAGGAGTCAGCTAGAAAGGTTATCATTCAGTAGATATTACCATTAGGAGTCAGTTAGAAAGGTTATCATTCAGTAGATATTACCATTAGGAGTCAGTTAGAAAGGTAGTCATACAGTAGATATTACCATTAGGAGTCAGTTAGAAAGGTAATCAATCATACAGTAGATATTACCATTAGGAGTCAGTTAGAAAGGTAATCATACAGTAGATATTACCATTAGGAGTAAGTTAGAAAGGTAATCAATCATACAGTAGATATTACCGTTAGGCGACAGTTAGAAAGGTAATCATACAGTAGATATTACCATTAGGAGACAGTTAGAAAGGTAATCATACAGTAGATATTACCATTAGGAGACAGTTAGAAAGGTAATCATACAGTAGATATTACCATTAGGAGACAGTTAGTTTGTTTCTAAACTATGACATGGTATTGCTTCTATAAATTCAACATTGTGAGGATGCTGTGTTCTGTGTTGTGTTCTGTGCAGTGGCCATAGAGACTATAACACATTAACATTTAAACTTAGGTTAACAGAAAGAAGAAAACATTAAGGTAATATGTAAATGTTTTAGCTTTGCTTTCGGACTCTTATCCCCTAATCTGAAAAAACATGTGCAAACTCTACACTTGGTGCCAATGCTTAGCTAGTCTTACTAACAATATTTCTGGTCTGATATCAATCATCGTTTTCACACTGACCACATTAATTAAGCTTTCAGCTAACATAAGACACTTATATGTACCTAAATGTTTAAAATCTATATTAACTCTTAGAATTTATTTGAATTACACGCCCTCCAGTTTAATCGGAAGTTGTCCCGCAAGCGGGAGGCCTATCCCTAACATGAATAGACTGTTTAGAGGGAATTGGACAAAGCTGAAACTGATACAGTTTTGTGACTGATCCAAAAGGCTGCTAATAATCTATAGGCAATCAATGAATTACAACAAAATGATAATACAAAATGTAGCATGTAAATGCATGTACTCACAGTTAATTACCCAGTTTTAGGGAAAATGTTAATGTACAACAAACAGTTGTAGATGATAATATAATTAACACATTTAAACAAGTTGTGGATTTGACCTATATGTAGATATTTCTGTAATTTCTCACAAATCCAGCGCATCATGTGGTTGCACAGTGCATCGTTCAAGTTGGCCAAAACGCCGACCACTCTTTCAGTACCAAGAGACAACACACACACAGCGTCCACCATATTGGTTTTCAGATATTCAGATTCTGGGTTGCGTTCCAATAATCTCTTCTTTCTGCTGAAGTGTACGCTCATCTACTATTTCCCATAAATCTAAAAGCCTTGGGTCGGTGTAGGCATGTGGGCTAGAGGGAAATCCCATATACTGGTGATTTCCTGTCAAATCCAGAAAGGGAAGTGAACAAGCGCACACTTCTGGAGAAAATGTTGAATATTGGAAACCACCGCTCGCCTCATTCTCAACACGCATTGGGAGAGAATATCCAAGGTCCCTCCCCTCAGAAGTTTTCAAGGACAGGCAGCGGCGACCCGTCATTCAGGTCAGGTGGGGCAGAGCTTTAATTTTAGCATGAATTCTTGTCACATATCAGGTCATTCTTCTCTCCCTTACTTTCTCCCTCTGTCTCCCTCTCTCCCTTTCCCTCCCTCCCTCCCTCCCTCCCTCCCTCCCTCCCTCCCTCCCTCCCTCCCTCCCTCCCTCCCTCCCTCCCTCCCTCCCTCCCTCTCTCCTCCCTCCCCTCTCTCCTCCCTCCCCTCTCTCCTCCCTCCCTGTCTCCTCCCTCCCTCTCTCTCTGACCTCTCCCTCATGTCACATACAGTGCCTTGCGAAAGTATTCGGCCCCCTTGAACTTTGCGAACTTTTGCCACATTTCAGGCTTCAAACATAAAAATATAAAACTGTATTTTTTTGTGAAGAATCAACAACAAGTGGGACACAATCATGAAGTGGAACGACATTTATTGGATATTTCAAACTTTTTTAACAAATCAAAAACTGAAAAATTGGGCGTGCAAAATTATTCAGCACCCTTAAGTTAATACTTTGTAGCGCCACCTTTTGCTGTGATTAAAGCTGTAAGTCGCTTGGGATATATCTCTCAGTTTCGCACATCGAGAGTTTTATATCTTTATGTTTGAAGCCTGAAATGTGGCAAAAGGTCGCAAAGTTCAAGGGGGCCGAATACTTTCGCAAGGCACTGTATCCGTTAATTCATGTTATACAGTGCCTTGCAAAAGTATTCATCCCCTTTGGTGTTTTTCCTGTTTTGTTGCATTACAACCTGTGATTTAAATGGTTTTTATTTGGATTTCATGTAATGGACATACACAAAATAGTCCAAATTGGTGAATTGAAATTAAAAAAAGTACTTGTTTCAAAGAAATAAAAAACAGAAAAGTGGTGCATGCATTAAGTACTGCAGTCTACCTGTGTGCAATCTTTGTGCCACATGATCTGTCACATGATCTCAGTTTATATACACATCTGTTCTGAAAGGCCCCAGAGTCTGCAACACCACTAAGCAAAGGGCAACACAAAGCAAGATGCACCATGAAGACCAAGGACCTCTCCAAACAGGTCAGGAACAAAGTTGTGGAGAAGTACAGATCAACAAAAAAATTGTACCTGAAACTTTGAACATCCCACGGAGCACCACTAAATCCATTATTAAAAAATGGAAAGAATATGACACCACAACAAACCTGCCAAGAGAGGGCCACCCACCAAAACTCATGGACCAGGTAAGGAGAGCATTAATCAGAGAGGCAACAAAGAGACCAAAGATAACCAAAGGAGTGTCTCTGGACCGTACAATCTGGTCAAGCGATGGTGGGTTTGTGCCCATAGGCGACGTTGTGGCCAGTGACGTCTGAGGAGAACCTGCCTTATGTCATGATGTGGCCCTCTTTGGGTATAGCGAGTACCATCCACCTCTCTCTCCCTTTCTCTCCCTCCCTATTACACCCACGTTCAGTTATCCAGTCGGGGAACGAGGTACCCCTCGCCAACAGCCTGTGAAATTGCAAGGTGCCAAATTCAAATAACAGAAATCTCATAATTCAAATTTCTCAAACATACAAGTATTGGGCACCATTTTAAAGACAGAATTCTCCTTAATCCAACCACAGTGTCCGATTTCAAAAAGGCTTTACAGCGAAAGCACAAACGATTATGTTAGTCAAGTAACAGTAAAACACAGCCATTTTTCCAGCCAAAGAGAGGTCACAAAAATCAGAAATAGATAAAAAAAATTAATCACTAACCTGTTATGATCTTCATCAGATGACACTCATAGGACTTCATGTTACACAATATATGTATGTTTTGTTCGATAAAGTGCATATTTATATGCAAAAATCTTATTTTACATTGGCGTGTTATGTTCAGTAGTTCCAAAACATGCAGTGATTTTGCAGAGTCACATCAATTTACAGAAATACTCATAATAAACATTGATAAAAGATTAAACTATTATGCAAGGAAATATAGATACACTTCTCCTTAATGCAACCGCTGTGTCAGATTATAAAAAAACTTTACGGAAAAAGTATACCATGCAATAATCTGAGTACAGCGCTCAGGGGACCAAAACAGCCAAACAAATATCCGCCATTTTGTATGGTCAACAGAAGTCAAAAATAGCATTATAAATATTCACACACCTTTGATGATCTTCATATGAATGCACTCCCAGGAATCTCATTCAGCCCCCCTTCATAGTAGAAGCCTCAAACAAAGTTCTAAAGACTGTTGACATCTAGTGGAAGACTTAGGAAGTGCAAGATGACCCCATAGACACTGTGTATTCGATAGGAAAAGAGTTGAAAAGAGTTGAAAAACTACAAACCTCAGATTTCCCACTTCCTGGTTGGATTTTTCTCAGGTTTTCGCCTGCCATGTGAGTTCTGTTATACTCACAGATATCATTCAGATATCATTCATACAGTTTTAGAAACTTCAGAGTGTTTTCTATCCAATACTACTAATAACATGTATATATTAGCATGTTGGACTGAGTAGCAGGCAGTTTACTCTCCAAAAGTGAAAATGCTGCCCACTAGCCTAAACAGGTTTTAACTCAGGTTGTAAATTCCTAGAGGAGACTCTCTCCTCATGGCCAAGCATAGAATAAAGGAACTTCTACATCACAGAACTTGAGAACTGAACAATATCCATACTTTGGAGAATGTGTAAACGGTCGGTGGAGTAGCCCGCTACGACCCGGTCCGTTTTGTTTCATGTTGTGACCTTGTGAAAGACAATGCAGCCACATTACCATAACTCTGTTTATACAGGAGCCTCCGTGATGAGGTTTCCGTCTAATTTATTTATAAAATGAATGATGAAGATTAAATTAATTGTGAAATTATGTAAGGTGATGTTGAACCGTTAATGCGAGAGAATTGTATTCCCTTCAAAGTTTAACTAAGTCCCATGAGCCAGACATGATTTGACTCATGTGACAGCCCTTTTCTGCTGTTACGAATAAATCCTCCACCTGAAGAAACCCACTTCAGACCACGCGTATCTCGGTCACCGAGAGGACAAAGGTTTGAGTAGAGACCACAAAAACCTCAGTATAAGCTAAGGTTGTAATGGGTCTTAAACTCCGATACTATCGATACCAACAGTATAAGAGCAAATCTTCGATACTAATTACTAGTCTGCAACTAGAAATTGTCGACCTGAGATGCGAGGACCGACAACCGCCAAAACACCTATTCTATAACAACATTTCTGAATTGTACTCTGACGTATCCATTCTAACCACAAGAGACTTCATGGAAGCAAAGAGACGATCAGATGAACTTTCCAGCAGAAAGACGGACGATTCCAACAGTATAAGAGCAAATCTTCGATACTAATTACTTTGAGTTGAACCATTTCCAGCCGTGTAGCCAATGCTCCAAGTGATCTGTGTCACGACTTCCGCCGAAGTCGGCTCCTCTCCTTGTTCGGGCGGCATTTGGCGATCGACGTCACCGGCTTTCTAGCCATCGCCGCTCCATTTTTCATATTTCCATTTGTTTCGTCTTGTTCAATACACACCTGGTTTTCATTCCCTAATCACACTGCATGTATTTAGTCCTCTGTTCCCCTCCATGTCTTTGTGTGAAATTGTATTTATGTTATGTGGGTATTGTTACACGCCATACTTATTGTCTATGTTCCGTGTTTGGGCACATTTATGTACTTTTGTGGACCGGAATAAAAAGTGTGCCTGCTCACTACATCTACTCTCATACACCTGACTTCGCCTCCAGTACACACCCTTAATAACCTGTCTAGGACACAGGTTCCACTAACAGAACCCCCCAACATTCTGCTGAAAAGGCAGCGCTGGAAATTCAAAAATATTTTTTAGGTATATTTATAAGTCCAAAACAGCAAATGAAAGATAAACATCTTGTTAATCTACCCATTGTGTCCGATTTTATCTGTATCTGCTGTCATGTTTGAAATGAACAGTCTTCATGATGTAAATGCTTTATACTGTCGAGATTCTCTTTGCAATATCTAGAAAGAACCCGCTTCCTTTAACGAGGGATGCAACAGTACACAGTTCAATGATACCACTACTGGTATCTGGCTGGTCTCTGTCTTGCTCCAGTTCAGTGGTGTTGTATCAGGTCTCGAACTGGTTTCTCTCTTCCTTAGAGCGGTGCTTAAAAACAAAGATGTTCCTGCATGGGAAGCATCCCAAATGACACCCTATTCCTTCTATAGTGCAGTACAATGGACCAATGCCCTATGTACCCTGGTCAAAAGCAGTGCCCTTTAAAGAGGATAAGGTGCTATTTGGGACACAGTCCTGGTTGTGGTGTGTACATTGTCGCCATGTTCAGTGACTTATACAAGACCAAGTGCACCAGTTACAGTTGTATCTCAATTTTCTGTGGAGGATGTCGACATTCTTTCTTGACAAACTACTGGTCCCACAAGCCATATAACGTCTGTAAGTCTGAATTGTCATCCTTGCTTTATGAGTACAGAACGATTGTGTGATCATGAAATGCATATCTGTCCTATGGGCTCTGGTCAAATGTAATGCATTACAGTGCATTCGGAAAGTATTCAGACCCCTTTTCCACATTTTGTTACGTTACAGTCTTATTCTATAATTAATGTTTTCCTCATCAATCTACACACAACACCCCCATAATGACAAAGCGAAAACAAGTTTTTAGAAATGTTTGTAAATGTATTACAAATTAGAACACAGACACCTTATTTACAAAAGTATTCAGACCCTTTGCTATGAGACTCAAAATTGAGCTCTGGTGTATCCTGTTTCCATTGTTCATTGCTGAGATGTTTCTACAACTTCATTGGAGTCTTTTGGGAATGCAATTGATTGGACATGATTTGGGAAGGCACACACCTGGCTACATAAGGTTCAACAGTTGCCAGTGCATGTCAGAGCAAGAACCAAGCCATGAGGTGGAAGGAATAATTAGAGCTCTGAGACAGCATTGTGTCGAGGTACAGGTTACCAAAACATTTCTGCAGCATTGAAGATCCCCAAGAACACAGTGGCCTCCATCATTCTTAAATGGAATAAGTTTGAACCACCAAGACTCTTCTTAGAGCTGACCGCCTTGCCTGAGCAATCGGGGGAGAAGGGCCTTGCTCAGAGAGGTGACCAAGGACGCAATGGTGACTCTGGCACCAAGATGAGTAACGAATAGAAAAATCACCTGCCTATTTCAATCTAGTATAGTACAAAAGTGGATGTACATTTATCGTTCGGTTTGAGAAATAAATATTTCTAGATTCTGGGACAGTTGTGGGACGATAGATCCCAGGTTCATACAACCAACCAACATAAAAAAAAACGTTTAAAATCAAAGAGGCTGATGCAACAGATCAGAACATTTAGCTTAAAATGTTAATGAACTATTAGGCTATTTCTTCACATTATAACAACAGCAATGCACACAGCAGTAAGCTAAAAGCGCTATTGTTCCAATATTGTAATTATGTATGACCTTTACATAGACTAATGTTTTTCTTAACAGAATGGCTAGTGTTTTTCAAATCAATTTAACAGGTTATTGTGGATCATGGACAGGGTGCCCTGGCAGATTGCCTTGGTGCCCTGGCAGATTGGGAACCTCTTGAAGGGCAAATAGCCTTGCGCCTAAAATCACGAAATTCAAGGTGTGCACATGTGCGTGTATGTGTGTAATAGATCATTTTCTTAGTTCTTACCTGAGCGACGGGTCTCAGTATTTACTCTCCTTGTTGCTCTTTTCTCATGTTCTTCAATAACCTGTTTGTTAAAGTAGTCATACATCTGAACTAACTATGTGATTACCTTTCTAAATGTGTGTGTGTGTCTGTGTGTCTGTGTGTCTGTGTGTGTCTGCCTGCGTGCAGCGTGTATCCTCTCAGTACTGTTCTGCCAACCGTCTGTGTCCAACTGCAAGTCACATTGTTTTAACAATCCAATCACATTCAATCAGGAAGCTGGTCAATTGCTAGGTTCCTTTCTTACTGAGCCTTTCTTTTCTGAGCCTCATCTTTTACTAAAGAGATTTGTACTAATAATTGATAATGAAAAAAGCACAAGCCTATGGCAAATCACATAACATGTTTCTATTTAAAACAATGAATACAAGCATTTTACAGATGACAATATGTCTACACACTGTTTAACTAGAGAGAGATGCATTAGCACTGTAGCACTACTATATAATGAGCTACTATATAACACAAATCCAGTTATGAAGAGAGGTAAATGATATGTCAGAATATTTATATACAGGCTCAGAATACCCAATATTAACATCAGCACAGTCCTTGTTACAGTATATCCTGGTTCACAACCATTATCAGGTTGTTTGCCACTCAGTACAGTACCAGCAGTGTGTTGGTGTGTGTGCGTGTGTGTGTCTTAGAGAGAGAGAGAGAGAATGAAGTGGTGAGCACTGTAAGGTGCTGTATGTCCTCCCACCGCGCGTCCTCCCACCAGCCTCCTCTGTTGTCATGGTGATGTTAAACCACTTTCTCACAGATCCAGTGACGATGGTCTAAACATGACTGGTCATTCCATGCCTTTGCAGGACGCCATGTTTCTGTGTTCAGCTCAACACAGTCCTCCTCCCCATTTGCTGGGTTGTCACCACCATTATCAGGTTGCTGTGAGTGCCAGTAACTACAGGGTAAACAAGACAGAGAAAATAATAATAATAACACATGCTTAGTTACGGGTCCTTTTCCAACAATGCAGAGTTAAAGTAATTAAGTAATTAAGAAATTAATAAAAAATGTGCAAACAATTGAAAATAAAATTGTAACACAACAAATAAAAAGTAACGAGTCTATATACGAGTACCAATGCCGAGTCAATGTGCAGGGGTACGAGGTATGTAGTTGAGGTAATTGAGTTAATACGGAAAATATTCACACAAATTGACTTTTTCAAATAGAGTTATGTTACAAAGTGGGATCAATATTGTCTTAAATAGTATTTTTTGGCAATAATTGACAAAAAATACTAACATTTCTTCGAACATTTGCGTAAGTATTCAACCAGTAAATGTTATAATCACCCTTTGTCTTTTTGGGTATTTTTTTTTAAAGAGCTTACCACACCGGGTTGTGCAACATGTGTCCATTATTCTTAGAAAAAATGATTCAAGCTCTGTCAAATGTCATTGCTGATCTTTGCTAGACAACCATTTTTAGGTCTTGCCATACATTTTCAAGCAGATTTAAATCAAAACTTTCAAAACTCGAAACATTCACTGCCTTCTTGGTGTCACGTCCTTACCTTAGTTCCTTTGTTATGTTTCTTGTTTAGGTTGGTCAGGGCGTGAGTTGGGGTGGGCATTCTATGTGTTGTTCTAGTTTTGTTTTTCTATGTGTTTGGCCTGGTATGGTTCTCAATCAGAGGCAGCTGTTAATCGTTGACTCAGATTGAGAACCATACTTAGGCAGCCTGTTTTTCCCGTTTGAGTTGTGGGTAGTTGTTTTCTGTTTTCTGTTGTTGCACCTTACAGGACTGTTTCGTTCACTCGCTTTGTTGTTTTGTTATTCAGTGTTCAGTTGATTTATTAAATATTAACATGGACACATACCACGCTGCGCATTGGTCCGATCTTGACTACTCTTCCTCAGATGAAGAGGAGAACCGTTACACTTGGTTAGGAACTCTAGTGTCGGTTTTGGCCTTGTGTTTTAGGTTATTGTCTTGCTGAAAGGTGATTGGAACAGGTTTTCTTCTAGGATTTTGCCTGTGCTTAGCTCCATTCCATCCTTAAATCAGTAAGAGTCCATTGACACACCTGTGCGTCAATCTAAGTAATGTAATAAAAACATCTCCAAAACAATCAGTCAATTTAAGCTAGAGATATCCGGGTTGTTTTTGCATGGGAAGGTGGCCGAGCTACAGTGGTGTTTGCCAGACCATGAGACATCCTGAAATGCAGCTGTCTCAATAAAAAACATCTGTACAAACCAATCTCTGGAAAGGCGAGACTCTCACAAACACGGTGGTTTTCTCTATTTCACTCTACGACCCTCACAACTGTCATGGGACTCATCTGAAGTCGTTAAACCTGATCTTCCAACTTCTGTCTGTTGCGTCCAAACCGTTTGAGCATTTTTTTGCTCTAGTGCCTTGTTGCAAACAGAATTCCTCAGTTTTCTCCTGTCACAGCCATTCACCTCTGTAACTGTTTTAATGTCAACATTGGCCTCGTGTTATAATTCCTCAGTGGTTTCCTTCCTCTCTAGTAACTTAGTTAGGAAAGATGCTTATGTCTTTGTAGTGACTGGGTGTATTGGTACACCATTCAAAGTGTAATTATTCACTTCACCTCAAAGCTCAAAGGGATATTCAATGTCGGTATTTAAAACATTTTAAATTCAGGCTGTAACACAACAAAATGGGGTGTGAATACTTGCTGATGTAGGTAGGGATACAAGTGAGTAGACAATCAGGATATATAATTAACAGTGTGTGTGTGTGTGTGACGCTGGTAGAAAACATCATCATAAATTATAGACATGTTTTTTCAGCTTTAATATTAGCACACCCTCATCTAGCTTAGACCAACAAAGATACATTTTGTTGTATTGCATTTTCATATTTAATAGTACTTAGTCTCTTCGATGTATATATTAGTGTTCGTGGAATGACATCTATGAGTGAAAACAAACTTTTCATGATAATGATTTGAAGCAATATGTAATTTGTTAAAAAATCTCTTTCACACCTTATGGTCAGTGTTATTATAGAACAGTAGTCTCTTACCTTGGGGTGGTCAGTGTTATTATAGAGCAGTAGTCTCTTACCTTGGGGTGGTCAGTGTTATTATAGAACAGTAGTCTCTTACCTTGGGGTGGTCAGTGTTATTATAGAGCATTTGTCTCTTACCTTGGGGTGGTCAGTGTTATTATAGAACAGTAGTCTCTTACCTTGGGGTGGTCAGTGTTATTATAGAACAGTAGTCTCTTACCTTGGGGTGGTCAGTGGGGTGTCGTCCACCCATCTCCAGGTCCCCTCAGTAACAGAGTCAGTCAGACCAATCCAGGCTCCCTTATTGAGGCCTAAGAGAAACTGCTGTTGGTGAGAAAGATACTGATATGGTCAACTACTATAGACTACATGTGTTAAATACTGGAAGACACATTACTGATAAAGAGATGCTTGATTCTCTCGCTCTCTCTCCCATTCTCTCACACACAGACACACACCTGTTCCATATCACTGTTTACGATCACCAGGTCGGCTCCTCTCTCCAGACAGTCCTCTCTGCTCTCCTTCCAGGTTTTAGTCTCAGTAGACAGGAAGTACCAACTGGAGTTGAACTTCTGCCAGCCATCAGGACAGGTTTGTTCTACATGACAAAACATTCATTTCCATCTTGTTATTCTGCACCTATTATTGAAACTGCATATTAGAAATGTGATGTTATGATCATTTATCAGGTTAACTCACTCAGATTAGAGAAATTTCTCATGAGATCATCTCTTTCCTTCTGAAGCTGGTCTCTCTCTGCAGTCAGTGTGTTGTAACTGGTCTGTAGCTTGTCTCTCTCCACAGTCACATTGCCTCTGTTATCTGGAAAGGATTGATACATATAGCTCCTGGTTAATTCACTCACGTAACAGTAATTCAATAACATCTAACATCTAATAACATCCATTTTCTCATGATAATGACTGAGATGATTGGCATGCGGTGTGGACATTTCACCAGTAAAACGTGATGAATTATCATTCAAGATTGACATGGATGTTTAGTCTATTTTGAAATGAGCTGTTCCTGACTTGGTGAAGGACATAGAACATTTTCTCAGAGACGATATGGATATAGTCAGACGCTGTAATCTGAGGATGCGTGTCATGTATATTCTATAAAGAGATTCAAAAGGTGTCAGTACAAACATTGATTGAGAAATGATGACAAATATCACTACACCACTGGTTGCAGTGCCTATCAAAATACATGACTGACATCGGGGAAAGAGGACAGACTATCAGCTGATCATTCATGTTGATGATTGATCTAAATCTGCTAGTTAGCTAGATCAATAATGTTTTCACTGATTGTGATTTCATCGTCAATGGTCTTATCAAAGGGTTCATAAAGCCTTCATAATGCATTCATAAGTGCTACATGAATGTGTTATTAAGCATCTATAAGTGTATGTCATGCTTTATAAAGGGTTCATAAATGTGTCATAACTGTGAAGTCCATGGAGAACAAGAACACCTCCTCCCAGCTGCCCACTGCACTGAGGCTAGGCGACACGGTCACCACCGATAAATCCATGATAATCGAACATTTCAATTAGCATTTCTCTACGGCTGGCCATGCTTTCCTCCTGGCTACCCCAACCCCGGCCAACAGCTCTGCACCCCTCGCAGCTACTTGCCCAAGCCTCCCCAGCTTCTCCTTCACCCAAATCCAGATCGCAGATGTTCTGAAAGAGCTGCAAAACCTGGACCCGTACAAATCAGCTGGGCTAAACAATCTGGACCATATTTTTCTAAAATTATCCACCGCCATTGTTACAACCCCTATTACCCGTCTGTTCAACCTCTCTTTCATTTCGTCTGAGAACCCTAAAGATTGGAAAGCTGCCGCGGTCATCCCCCTCTCCAAAGGGGGTGACACTCTAGACCCAACCTGTTACAGACCTATATCCATCCTGCCCTGCCTTTCTGAAGTCTTTGAAAGCCAAGATAATAAACAGATCACTGACCATTTCGAATCTCACCGTACCTTCTCCTCTGTGCTATCCGGGTTTCCTAGTTGGTCACGGGTGCACCTCAGCCACACCTCAGGTACTAAACGACATCATAACCGCCATCGATAAAAGACAGTACTGTGCAGCCGTCTTCATCGACCTGGCCAAGGCTTTCGACTCTGTCAATCACCGTATTCTTATTGGCAGACTCAATAGCCTTGGTTTCTCAAATGACTGCACCGCCTGGTTCGCATACTACTTCGCAGATAGAGTTCAGTGTGTAAAATCGGAGGGCCTGTTGTCCGGACCTCTGGCGGTCTCCTGATGCCATTTGCACACACTGTATATAGACGTTCTTTTTTTCTATTGTGTTATTGACTGTACGCTTGTTTATTCCATGTGTAACTCTGTGTTGTTGTTTCTGTCGCACTGCTTTGCTTTATCTTGGCCAGGTCACAGTTGCAAATGAGAACTTGTTCTCAACTAGCCTACCTGGTTAAATAAAGGTGAAATAAAAATAACTAAAAACATAATCTCCCATGTCAAATGTGACATGACCCACAATGTTGAATATGATATAAATGTATAAAGGGTGACATGTTGTGCTGAAGTATGAAACACACTCTAAAGTTAAGTCATTTTAGTCACATTACACCTAATCTTGTTCCCAGACACTTCCGGCCAATTGCTCGGAAGGTTTGGTAGACCAACGCATCAAACTTAGATTTAGGGTTTAGATCTAAAATAACATTTTAAGAATAGAAATTGTGGAAATGTGCTTAGCCATAATCAAATCAAATTTTATTTGTCATATACACGTGGTTAGCAGATGTTAATGCGAGTGTTGCGAAATTCTTGTGCTTCTAGTTCCGACCATGCAGTAATATCTAACATATTGATGAGCAATGGATGAACAGCATAGGAAAGATGCAGTAGATGGTATAGAGCAGAGTATATACATATGAGATGAGTAATGTAGGGTATGTAAACATTATATAAAGTGGCATTGTTTAAAGTGGCTAGTGATACATATATTTCATCCAATTTTTTATTATTAAAGAGGCTAGAGATTTGAGTCAGTATGTTGGCAGCAGCCACTCAATGTTAGTGATGGCTCTTAAACAGTCCGATGGACTTGATATAGAAGCATTTTTTCAGTCTCTCTGTCCCAGCTTTGATGCACCTGTACTGACCTCACTTTCTGGATGATAGCAAGGTGTACAGGCAGTGGCTTGGGTGGTTGTTGTCCTTGATGATCCTTTTGGCCTTCCTGTGACATCGGGTGGTGTAGGTGACCTGGAGGGCAGGTAGTTTGCCTCCGCTGATGCGTTGTGCAGACCTCACTACCCTCTGGAGAGCCTTATGGTTGTGGGCGGAGCAGTTGCCGTACCAGGCGGTGATACAGCCCGACAGGATGCTCTCGATTGTGCATCTGTAAATGTTTGTGAGTGTTTTTGGTGACAAGATTAATTTCTTCAGCCTCCTGAGGTTGAAGAGGCGCTGCTGTGCCTTCTTCACCATACTGTCTGTGTGGGTGGACCATTTCAGTTTGTCCGTGATGTGTACGCCGTGGAACTTAAAACTTTACACCTTCTCCACTACTGTCCTGTTTATGTGGACAGGGGCTGCTCCCAAATCTGCTGTTTCCTGAAGTCCAAGATCATCTCCTTTGTTTTGTTGACATTGAGTGTGAGGTTATTTTCCTTACACAACACTCCGAGGGCCCTCACCTCCTCCCTGTAGGCTGTCTCGTCGTTGTTGGTAATCAAGCCTACCACTGTAGTGTCATCTGCAAACTTGATGATAGAGTTGGAGGCGTGCATGGACACGCAGTCATGGGTGAACAGGTAGTACAGGAGAGGGCTGAGAATGCACCCTTATGGGGCCCCAGTGTTGAGGATCAGCGGTGTGAAGATGTTGTTTCCTACCCTCACCACCTGGGGGTGGCCCGTCAGCAAGTCCAGGACCCAGTTGCACGGGGCAGGGTCGAGACCCAGGTCTCGAGCTTAATGACAAATTTGGATGGTACTATGGTGTTAAATGCTGAGCTGTAAGACGACGAACAGCATTCTTACATAAGTATTCCTCTTGTCCAGATGGGTTAGGGCAGTGTGCAGTGTGATTGCGATTGCGTTATTTGCGAACCTATTGGGGCGGTAAGCAAATTGGAGTGGGTCTAGGGTGTCAGGTACTGTGGAAGTGATATGATCCGTAACTAGTCTCTCAAAGCACTTCATGATGACGAAAGTTAGTGCTACGGGGCGATAGTCATTTAGCTCAGTTGCCTTAGCTTTCTTGGGAACAGGAACAATGGTGGCCCACTTGAAGCATGTGGGAACAGCAGACTGGGATAAGGATTTTTTGAATATGTCCGTAAACACACCAGCCAGCTGGTCTGTGCATGCGGCTAAGGATGCTATCTGGGGCTTGCGAGGGTCAACACTTTTAAATGTTTTACTCATGTTGGCTGCAGTGAAGGGAAGCCTGTAGGTTTTGGTAGCGGGCCGTGTCGGTGGCACTGTATTGTCCTCAAAGGGAGCAAAGAAGTTTTTTTGTTTGTTTGGGAGCACGACATTGAGGTCCGCGACGGGGTTGGTTTTCTTTTTGTAGTCCGAGATTGACTGTAGACCCTGCCACATACCTCTCATGTCTGAGCCATTGAATTGCGACTCTACTTTGTCTCTATACTCACGCTTAGCTTGTTGATTGCCTTGCGGAGGGAATGGCAACACTGTTTGTATTCGGTCATGTTACCCGTCACCTTGCCCTGATTAAAAGCAGTGGTTTGCACTTTCAGTTTTGCGCGATTGCTGCCATCAATCCACAGTTTCTGGTTGGGGAATGTTTAAACAGTTGCCGTGCCCTTGCTAATAAATTCGCTCACTGAATCAGCGTATTCATCAATGTTATTGTCTGACGCTATGCGGAACATATCCAAGTCCACGTGGTCGAAGCAATCATGAAGCGTGGAATTCGATTGGTCGGACCATCGTTGAACAGACCTGAGCATGGGCGTTTCCTGTTTTGGTTTCTGTCTGTAGGCTGGGGGCAACGAAATGGAGTCGTGGTCAGATTCTCCGAAAGGAGGGCGGGGGAGGGCTTTGTATGCGTCGCAGAAGTTACAGTAACAAAGATCCACGGTTTTGCCAGCCCGGGTCACGCATTCGATATGCTGATAAAATTTAGGGAGCCTTGTTTTCATATTAGCCTTGTTTAAATCCACAGCTACAATAAATGCAGCCTCAGGATTTGTGGTTTCCAGTTTACATAGAGTCCAATGAAGTTCTTTCAGGGCCGTCGATGTGTCTGCTTGGGGAGGATGTACACAACTGTGATTATCATCGAAGAGAATTCTCTTGGTAGAAAATGCGGTCGGCATTTGATTGTAATGAATTCTAGGTCAGGTGAATAAATGGACTTGAGTTCCTGTATGTTGTTATGATCACACCACATCTCGTTAATAATAAGGCATACACCCCTGCCCTTCTTCTTACCAGAGAGATGTTTGTTTCTGTCGGCGTGATGCATGAAGTAACCAGCTGGTTGTACCGACTCTGATAACTTATCCCGAGTGAGCTATGTTTCTGTGAAACAAAGAATGTTACAATCTCTGATGTCTCTCTGGAAGGTAACTCTTGCTCGGATTCCGTCTACCTTATTGTCAAGAGACTGGACATTGGCGAGTAGTATACTCGGGAGCGGTGCGCGATGTGCCTGTTTACGGAGCCTGACCAGAAGACCGCTCCATATGCCCCTTCTGCGGTGCCGTTGTTTTGGGTCGTCGGCTGGGATCCAATCCATTGTCCTGGGTGTTGGACCAAACAGAGGATCCGCTTCGGGAAAGTCGTAATCCTGGTTGTAATGTTGGTAAGTTGACGTTGCTCTTATATCCAACAGTTCCTCCCGGCTGTATGTAACAAAACTTACCGGATGTACAGTCTTTGTGGTTGTATTAACTATCGACGACCAGGGGGAATGTTTTTGCTAAAGGACATAGCCTGATGGCAAATATTTTACTCAAGAAGGTCACTCCCGTAGAATTCTATGGTCACTCCCACTAACTTTGAGTGGTTGATATCCCAGGCTTATACAGTGCAATCGGAAAAGTATTCATACCCCTTGACTTTTTTCACATTTTGTTATGTTACAGCCTTATTTAAAAATGTATTGAATTATTTACTCCCCTAATCAATCTACACACAATAACCCACAATGACAAGGCAAAAACAGGGTTTTAGAAATGTTTGGAACTTCATAATAAATAAAAAACGTAAATATTGCATTTACATAAGTATTCAGACACTTTACTCAGTACTTTGTTGAAGCAGGTAGCGATTACAGCCTTGAGATTTCTTGGGTATGACGCTACATTCTTGGCACACCTGTATTTGGGGAGTTTCTCCCATTCTTCACTGCAGATCCTCTCAAGCTCTGTCAGGTTGGATGTGGAGCATCGCTGCACAGCTATTTTCAGGTCTCTCCAGAGGTGTTCAATAGGGTTTAAGTCCGGGCTCTGGCTTGGCCACTCGAGGACATTCAGAAACTTGTCCCGAAGCCTCTCCCTTTTTGTTTTGGATTTGTGCTAAGGACATTGTCCTGCTAGAAGGTAAACCTCTTCCCCGATCTGAGGTCCTGAGCCCTCTGGAGCAGGATTTCATCAAGGATCTCTCTGTACTTTGCTCCATTCATCTATCCCTCGATCCTGACTATTCCAGTCCCTGCCGCATGATGCTGCCACCATCATTCATCAGCGTAGGGATGGTGCCAGGATTCCTCCAGACGTGACGCTTGGCATTGAGGCCAAAGAATACATTTTCAACATTAGCTGAGCTTCTAAGTCATTTTTTCTTCACCTTTACATCCATTGTGAATGTTAGTTCCTCACAGTATTTTACAAATCTTTACAAAACTCTCCCCCTCGATAATCACCAGTCCTCCTGTGAAAAAGCAAAATGTCATGCTCTGAGGATCCCATATATCCAGTGGAAATTTCGCAAAATACCTGAGCACATCTCCCTTCCAGCAAAAACAGCTGTGTCTGTCCTGAGCTCACTGGAGCAAAACACTCTGAGGACCGGAATAGGCTAGTTGATAAAATGTTGCAAGTTCGCTAGCATTAGCTCTGGGACGGACCTTCCTATATACAGTGACTGGGCTGGATACAATTGATTGATTTAATACAATGTTGCACATCACTAATGATAGATCAAGGTAGAAAGAGAGGCAGACATGAGAAGTAGAGAGATGAATGCGATTGAAAGAATCTACATTTTCATCAGGATATTGTCAGATTTTATTTGTTCTAGTTGACAATGGAAGTTCTTGGCCTACTGCTACATTGCCTGAGGATATCTCTTCGTGCACTCATTTCTTTAGACGCCAATGAATCACAGTGTATAAATGTGTCCATATGGCAGAGGCTGGTGCTCTCCCATTAATGGAATTTCTATTTTTTAAATGTTTATTATTTTAATTCTGGTTTGAAGCGGCAGGTTGCGTAGCGGTTTAGAGCGTTGGGGCGGTATACTAGGTGAACAATCTGTCAATGTGCCCTTGACTAAGGGACTTACTCCTAATTACTCCTGTAAATCGCTCTGGATAAGAAAGTCTCCTAAATGATGTAATTCCGGTTTGTAATATTAACCATGTCACAATTATTTTGAAAAACAAAAATGATACTAAATGAAAATGTTCCACTAAAACGTGTTTATGAAAATCATAATTGACACGCGGATCGGTAGAAATGGAATGATAAATTGTAAACTTTCTCAAACTTGAAAGAGTCTAGGAACAGACTACTGTAAATAGAGCACACATTTCGTTGTACTGCATAATTACAACAGGTGTGTTTATTTTTGTGCGTCAAAAACATTGACAAACTACAGGAATTGTGATCATTGATTTTAAGTACAGAACTAGTGTGATGATAAAATACGTATCTGCCCCATCGACCCTGTTTAAATGTAGTCCGTTATAAAATGGAAAAGACACCCAAATGGAAAAAGGTCACAAATGGCACTCTATTCCCTACATAGTGCACTATCAAAAGAACAGAGCTACTAGGGTGTCATTTGGGACACAGACTCACTCACAGAAAGCCAGCCTCAGGGAGATGTTGAGGGTGACTTGTAGAAGACACAGCACTCCAAAACACACAGCAGCCAGCCTGTAGAGTCTTAGTCTTCCATCTGCAGAGAAACACACACACACACACGCACGCACGCACACACGCACACACACACACACACACACAAAGAAACAACATCATCCTACATCACTAATGATTGTGATCAGAATTCTGAGAACCAAACATTTCCATTGCGTCATTTGTTTTCCTCTGACTTAGGGTAGGCAGCAACACTTTCCTCAAACTTGTGGTCACCTCACATCAGATAAACAGGAAGCTACTGTATGAAGAAATTGCCAAAATTGCACAATATAGCTGAAGAATGATTTAAAAGGGCTCTCTTTGATTGCTGCCTCAATTTTTTGGGACTTTGAAATGTATAATATTTACCCATTCATTCTTCATGAATGTAACTTGTAAATGCCTCATGAGCTCAGTTTAACTATGTAACCCCACCAGGACCCAAGACTGACCATCTATGAGCTCAAAATGACAATTTAAGGATGCACTATGCAGAAATCGCTCCGCCATTTCCTGGTTGCAAAAATTCTAATGTGTTTATGTGACAAAACAAGCAGTCGTTGTGTAAAATAAATATTGTATAATCTGCTGTTTGAAGTTGCTGCACAAAACCTAAAGTAAAAGATGTAGAAATGCAACTTCAGAAAGGGAAGCACAGAAAAACAACACATAGAACAAATCTACCGCCTCTTCGACTTGCTTTCAATGGGAATGAAAGATCTATAACTCACGTCTCTATGTGAATTTTGACGGATCTCCCAAAAATACAGAGTGTACAATTCCATAATTTACAATTCCAGAGTAAAACAAGCTTACACTGAGACAGATCCAGATCAGATACAGATCTCTATGAATTTGAGAGTGCTTACATTTCTCCAGCCCCTCAGCGGTTTACCAAAAACAGTGGCAGGGTGTCCACTTTGTTGTTGTTTTAAAAGGTTATTTTTAATTGATCTTATTAAAATAGTTCCAGTAATTGAAGGGGAAAAACTACTGCATTTTAGTGTGTGACCCCAGCATGTTGTAATCCCCACTCTCCTTACCAACTGAACCACCCAGGTGACAGAACACTCAAAAATATACATGTTATGTATGTTTTTCTTTTATGTGGTATTTGTGTGTGTGCGTGCATGTGTTTGGTTCGTCTATGCCTGCAGGCGGGCGTGCGTCCGTGATTGCGAGAGAGAGAGAAAAATAGCTAATTATTTGTCCTTACCTGAGAGATGGGTCTCAGTCTTCACGCTCCTTGTTGCTCCGTTCCGGTTTTCTTCATTAACTGCTTTTAATTCAATCACCTGTTTGTTGATGTAGTCGGCCATCTTAACTAACCGTACCGAATATCAATGATTTCCCCAATCAATCAATGAATGAACTAATTCAGGCTGACTGACCTGATATTGTAATATCTATGATTCTAACTTACTTGTACTTACGGTATTAACTTACTGTATGATTACCTTTCTTTCTGACTCCTAATGGTAATATCTACTGTATGATTCTAACTTCAATTACAATTAGCTGAGTAGTTACTCTGATATGCGTCTCCACTGGTACCGCTCTGAAGTCTGTTTGAGGTCGACTGCAGTTGATAGAATCCAATCAGATTCAAGCAGGAAGTCATATTTCGCAAGGCCTGTTCGTAACATTGTTCATAAGGAAGTCCCGTTATGGCTTGCACTGGCCATATAGGGGCCTTCTTTCCTGTCTATGCCATCTGTGTGTGACATCAGTGTGAGGAAATTTTCAGAAGTGTGTGTAGGGTATCTATGTCTGCATCTTTTTCAGAGGTTTTAAAGGGGAACTTCACAGACGTGTGTGCCTTTGTGAATGTGTATGTGTCCTAAGTTCTGTGCTGCCTTCTGTCTGTGTCCAACTGCAGGTCACACTTTTTTAACAATCCAATCACATTCAATCAGGAAGCTGGTTGACCTCAGAGGACACTGTTCCTTTATTTATTCATCTGTACATTTGTTCTTCTTATTATAAAAGTGATTGATGGTAATAATTGATAATGAAAAGAAATCTAGAACAATTATGAATACATTTAGCAGAATACAAGCATTGTAGAGCACAGTATGTCTACACACTCATCTAAATCTCAACATAACATTATTTTTCTCTGTCCATCACTAATTAAAATGTTCTTCTTCCTCTAAGGCTCTCTCTGACAAGGCTCTATCTCAATAGTCTGATTCCTCTTCTCTTTTCTCCTCTCCTTCTGCTCAACCCTATTAGAGGAGAAGGTCCAAGGTCCCTCCCCGAGGATTGTATTATCCAATGTGTTTTGAGAAGGAGGAGAGAGGATGCGAGGATAAACCAAGGAAGGATGAATTGAGAAAAAACCCATAGACAAGTGTGTAATACCACTGTTTCACCTCTATGTTGTTCATGGTGAGTTCATCTCTCACTTTAACCACTAGGTGGGGATCATCACTTAACCATTCATGGATCCAACCATCAACGGAGAGTTAGAGGTAGAGAGAGAGAGATATTTGTGTAGAGCCTACATGCAATGCTATATAATGAACTATAAATCTTGACATTGACAACAGCTATTACGTGATAGACAGTACCAGTCAAAAGTTTGGACACACCTACTCATTCAAGGGTTTTTCTTTATTTTTACTATTTTTTACATTTTAGAATAATAGTGAAGATATCAAAACTATGAAATAACATATATGGAATCATGTAGTAACCAAAAAAGTGTTAAACAAATCTAAATATATTTTATATTCTTCAAAGCAGCCAACCATTGCATTGATGACAGCTTTGCACACTCTTGGTATTCTCTCAACCAGCTTCACCTGGAATGCTTTTCCAACAGTCTTGAATGAGTTCCCACATAGGCTGAGCACTTGTTGACTGCTTTTCCTTCACTCTGCAGTCCAACTCATCCAAAACCATCTCAACTGGGTTGAGGTCAAGTGACTGTGGAGGCCAGGTCATCTTATGCAGCACTCCATGACTCTCCTTCTTGATCAAATAGCCCTTACACAGCCTGGAGGTGTGTTGGATCATTGTCCTAAACAAATGATAGGAAGGCGGGACTGAGACAGGTAATGACAGACTGAACGTAGTTATGTAGAGCACCTCAAGATAAAAATGTCATATTGAATATCGGCAAGTTAGACTAAATATTAGCACTACTCAATCTGGTGGGTGATAACCATTAATCTGGATAATGATACTATACAAATCTTAAAACTAGAGACATTTATCGACAAATATTAAGAAAACAAGCAACACCCAAACATGACGGAGAGTAAGACAGGGGAACCGATTTCAAAACGGAAATGTGACTCTTCTACAGACACAGACGATTTAATATTTTCACCACCGGGAATGATAAAGGTCGAAACCGATCCGTTAAAATCAATAAATGACAAACTGGGTATACGTCAATTAGTCAGTAAGGATATAAAATAGTTGAAGGCCTCGAGATGAGTGATGAAAAAGCTGCGACATTGGAGAAGGAAACACACAAGTTAAAAGAGACAGTCAATAAGATTGAAAACAAAGTGAATGAACTTAAAAAGGAGAACACCGTTCTGAATTGACATACAGACTAAAACATATGGGGTCTGTAAAATGTGTTTAGGTTCAGACATTTTGTGAAATAGCACAGTTACAAATAGAAATCAAACTGGATGGACATCAGAAATAGAGGAAGGACTAAAAACAAACAAAATATAACAATTGTAAAATAGATTGTGTCTGTAAAATGTGTATAAGATGTATAAACTAAAGGTAGAAGCCTTGTGTTTATTAGTTTACTCCAATTGGGGGAGTGTGGTAGGGTTTGCGGGGAATGATAAAGGTATATTCTTTAAAAAGTATGTATATCCATATAGGTATGTGTATGTACATATGTGTATATGTATGCATGCGTGTATGTATACAGATATACACTGCTCAAAAAAATAAAGGGAACAATTAAACAACACAATGTAACTCCAAGTCAATCACACTTCTGCGAAATCAAACTGTCCACTTAGGAAGCAACACTGATGGACAATAAATGTCACATGCTGTTGTGCAAATGGAATAGACAGCAGGTGGAAATTATAGGCATTTAGCAAGACACCCCTAATAAAGGAGTGGTTCTGCAGGTGGTGACCACAGACCACTTCTCAGTTCCTATGCTTCCTGGCTGATGTTTTGGTCACTTTTGAATGCTGGCGGTGCTTTCAATCTAGTGGTAGCATGAGACGGAGTCTACAACCCACACAAGTGGCTCAGGTAGTTCAGCTCATCCAGGATGGCACATCAATGCGAGATGTGGCAAGAAGGTTTGCTGTGTCTGTCAGCGTAGTGTCCAGAGCATGGAGGCGCTACCAGGAGACAGGCCAGTACATCAGGAGATGTGGAGGAGGCCGTAGGAGGGCAACAACCCAGCAGCAGGACCGCTACCTCCGCCTTTGTGCAAGGAGGAGCACTGCCAGAGCCCTGCAAAATGACCTCCTGCAGGCCACAAATGTGCATGTGTCTGCTCAAACGGTCAGAAATAGACTCCATGAGGGTGGTATGAGGGTCCGACGTCCACAGGTGGGGGTTGTGCTTACAGCCCAACACCGTGCAGGACGTTTGGCATTTGCCAGAGAACACCAAGATTGGCAAATTCGCCACTGGCGCCCTTTGCTCTTCACAGATGAAAGCAGGTTCACACTGAGCACATGTGACGGACGTGACAGTCTGGAGACGCCGTGGAGAACGTTCTGCTGCCTGCAACATCCTCCAGCATGACCAGTTTGGCGGTGGGTCAGTCATGGTGTGGGGTGACATTTCTTTGGGGGGCCGCACAGCCCTCCATGTGCTCGCCAGAGGTAGCCTGACTGCCATTAGGTACCGAGATGAGATCCTCAGACCCCTTGTAAGACCATATGGTGGTGTGGTTGGCCCTGGGTTCCTCCTACTGAAAGACAATGCTAGATCTCATGTGGCTGGAGTGTGTCAGCAGTTCCTGCAAGAGGAAGGCATTGATGCTTTGGACTGGCCTGCCCGTTCCCCAGACCTGAATCCAATTGAGCACATCTGGGACATCATGTCTCGCCCCATCCACCAACGCCACGTTGCACCACAGACTGTCCAGGAGTTGGCGAATGCTTTAGTCCAGGTCTGGGAGGAGATCCCTCAGGAGACCATCCACCACCTCATCAGGAGCATGCCCAGGTGTTGTAGGGAGGTCATACAGGCACGTGGAGGCCACACACACTACTGAGCCTCATTTTGACTTGTTTTAAGGACATTACATCAAAGTTGGATCAGCCTGTAGTGTGGTTTTCCACTTTGATTTTGAGTGTAACTCCAAATCCAGACCTCCATGGGTTGATAAATTTGATTTCCATTGATCATTTTTGTGTGATTTTGTTGTCAGCACATTCAACTATGTAAAGAAAAAAGTATTTAATAAGAATACTTCATTCATTCAGATCTAGGATGTGTTATTTTAGTGTTCCCTTTATTTTTTTTGAGCAGTGGTATATATAATTACCCCAAAAATATATGGGGGATTGGAAACGATGCAGAAAATTACATTGATGGAAGCAACAATCTTTCCGCAATATTATTAAGCTGATCCACCCCTTAAAAAACATACATTAAAAAATAAAAAATAAATTATTGTCCCACTAGGCATAAACCATATGGGATAGCGTATTGCTCCAGAATGCTGTGGTAGCCATGCTGGTTAAGTGTGCCTTGAATTCTAAATAAATCACTGACCGTGTCACCAACAAAGCACCCACACACCATCACACCTCCTCCTCCATGCTTCACGATGGGAACCACACATGTAGAGATCATCCGTTCACCTATTCTGCATCTCACAAAGACTGCGGTTGGAACCAGAAATCTCAAATTTGGACTCATCAGACCAAAGGACAGATTTCCACATTCTATTATTAATTGCTCGTATTTCTTGGCCCAAGCAAGTCTCTTATTATTATTGGTGTCATTTAGTAGTGTTTTTTTTGCAGCAATTCGACCATGAAGGCCTGATTCACACAGTCTCCTCTGAACAGTTGATGTTGGGATGTGTCTGTTACTTGAACTAATTTACTTAGGAAGCATTTATTTAGGCTCCAATCTGAGGTGTAATTAACTCTAATGAACTTTTCCTCTGCAGCAGAGGTAACTTTGGGTCTTCCTTTCCTGTGGCAGTCCTCATGAGAGCCAGTTTCATCATAGCGCTTGATGGTTTTTGTGACTGCACTTGAAGAAACTTTCAAAGTTCTTGAAATGTTCCGGATTGACTCACCTTCATGTATTAAAGTAATGATGGTCTGCCATTTTTCTTTGTTATTTTAGCTGTTCTTGCCATAATATGGACTTAACCCTATTTGGTAAAAGACTATCTTCTTTATACCACCCCTACTTTGTCACAACACAACTATTGGCTAAAGAAATTCCACAAATTCACTTTTAACAAATGCATTCCAGGTGACTACCTCATGAAGCTGGTTGAGAGAATGTCAAGGGTGTGCAAAGCTGTCATCAAGGCGAAAGGTGGCTACTTGGAAGAATCTGAAATATTACATATATTTCGATTTGTTTAACACTTATTTGGTTGCTACATGTTTCCATATGTGTTATTTCATAGTTTTGATGTCTTCACTATTAATCTACAATGTAGAATAAAAAAAAAACCTGGAATGATTAGGTGTGTCCAAAAGTTTGACTGGTAGTGTAAATACCTAATTTGTTTTCTGTGTGTGAATGCTTCCGTGTGTGTGTGTGTGTGTGTGTGTGTGTGTGTGTGTGTGTGTGTGTGTACGTGCCTCTCTCTCTCCAACGTCTTGTTCATAGTGCCATTTTCCCAAAATCTATAATCAGTCTTCAGAGTTCTTTAAACAGCAGTACCTACAACAGGCCTTTTTCACAGATCCAGTACTCTCGATTAGAACACTGATAGTCCCACCAATCTCCTTGGCCTGATGACCAGTAAGGTACCACCACACAGTTCTCCACGCCACCACCATTAGGCTCTCCACTCCTCCAATACCTGCAGTAGAAACAACAGAAATATACTGGTCACTCTCTCAGAACCCAGAGTATGAACAACACAGAGTTAGACTGACCACTCTCTCAGAACCTAGAGTATGAACAACACAGAGTTAGACTGGCCACTCTCTCAGAACCTAGAGTATGAACAACACAGAGAATCAGTCCTACTTCTTCCACTGTGGTCAGTGTTATTAGAGCAGTATTCTCTTACCTTGGGGTGGTCAGTGTTATTATAGAGCAGTAGTCTCTTACCTTGGGGTGGTCAGTGTTATTAGAGCAGTAGTCTCTTACCTTGGGGTGGTCAGTGGGGTTCCGTTCACCCATTTCCAGGTCCCCTCAGTAACAGAGTCAGTCAGACCAATCCAGACATGACTGACTGATTTAAGCCCATTGATGAACGTCTGTTATTGTGACAGAAAACAACATTGCTAATACAATATCTCCACCACTATTCTCTCTCTCTCTCTCTCTCTCTCTCTCTCTCTCTCTGTCTGTCTCTCTGTCTCTCTTTCCCTCTCTTGCATGCTGGCAATTTTTGGGAGTTTGAGTGTTTGGTGTGGAGGGCTCTGTCCTAACTTTTTTCTTGAATATTTCCTTGGTCTTTTCTTTAAATGTTTCTTTCCTATGGTGGAAGGTTAATGCACTGTTTGTTTTAGCAGTGCCCACAGTTTTTTTTCTCTTAAAGTTAGGGTAGCATAGGACAGAGTTTTATTTTCCTGGGTTTGAACGGTGGGGTGTGCGCGATGGCTTCACAGCCTAGCGCGGAGGGGACGCTGTCATTACGGCATCGATTCAGCTGTGTTCCTGAGAATGGAATTAAGGTGGAGGAGGTTCTGCTTGAGGTCAGCGAAAAGGTAGGAGCAGAAATTATACATAATTTTTCCAGAATGGACAAAACTTTGGGCTTTTTTTTTTACAGGGGTAGCAGTCCTTTTTGTACCTGGTATTTCTCTAAAAATATGCTCCTCAAAGTAGGTATGTAGAGGTAGGCTGCTTGTAGTAAAAGCAGAAATTAACAACATGGGTTTTGTCTTTATAAATGTGTATGCGCCGAACACAGGGAGAGAGAGGATGTTTCTATTTGGGGGTGTTAAACAGGAACTCTCACAGGTAGCGCCTGAGGAGACACTGGTGAGCTGGCGTCAGGTGGCTCTGACTCTCCTGCCCTAAAAGGGGACTTGTGTGAACTTAAGAACTGAAGGCCTGTGGCATTGCTCTGTGCAGACTACAATATATTTGCCAAGGTCCTCTCTAAAAGACTGAAGTCCTATCTGGACTCTGTAGTACACAAGGACCAGACATAATGTGCACCGTGCACGCTCAGTCACGGACAACGTGTTATTGTTGGACTTATCGAGAGGTTCTGATGTGAACTTTGAATTGGTCTATCTAGATCAAGAGAAGGTTTTTGATAGAGTGGGCCATGAGTATCTGTTTAATGTGATGTCTGTGTTTGGGTTTGGGTCAACGTTTTCGGCCTGTGTGAGGATGTTGTAAGCTGGAGCATAATGTATGGTCAAGGTGTGAGGAGGGCTCAGTAGGCCAGTCTGGGTGAGCTGGGGTATTAGACAAGAATGTCCTCTACCTGGGAAGTTATATACACTAGCCATGGAGCCTTTTTTGGGCCTGCTATGCAGGAGACTGCAGGGATCTCTGTTGGAATGTCTGTGTGAGAGGTTGTGGGTGGGTTTTACTGTTGGGATGTTTATAATGGGGTACAGTTATTTAAATAAGGAGAAGGCCAAATGTGTGTTGTTGAATTGAACTGTTTGCCCAGGAAAAGTTGGCTATTTGGCTAACAAGGAGGAACAAGGTCAAAGGTGGGGGAAACAGACCCTTTACTATTATTCAATGGGATGGTCTCTGCGCGCCTTAGGGTGGAATTTGAGTTCTATAAAATGATACAAAGTGTGGAGATGTTTCAGACTATATGGTGTGTTGGGGGTGCTGTCTGTACAGCTGGGGAAGATCGGTTGGATGTATGGTTGTAGAAATGGTGATGTTTTGGTTATTGTGATGTGTGATGTGTGATGTTGTTTTGTAATGTGCTGTAGAGGGCAAGGTGAGTATGGAACATGTATGCAGTACTGCAGTACAGGACATTTTGACAACAAGTCAAAAGTCTCTATCTCTCTGTTTTACCTGTTCATCTTTGCTCTCTATGATCACCAGATCTGCTCCTCTGCTCAGACAGTCCTGTCTGGCGTAATCCCAGGTGTTCTTCACAGTGGAGATGTAGAAAGTAGAGATGTAGTAACAGCTGCCTTCAAACCTCATCCATCCATTAGAGCAACAGGTTTTCTCTGTTGAAAAATACAACACAATAAATAAATACAATTACTTGGGGCTATCCAAAAAGTTTTACCCAAAGGTATTATACTGTTGACATGATTGAAGAAAACCTGTTTCAGTTTCTCAAGGCTTTAGGATTGCCATTTTGATGAGGATTGACATCAAAAGGAATACCAGTTCAGTTCACTTGCCTTCAAACTTCTTCTGAAAGTTGTCTCTCTCCCTTTCTAACTGGTCTCTCTCTTTAGTCAGCCCGTTGTAACTCGTCTGTAGCTGGTCTCTCTCTTTAGTTAGCCCGTTGTAACTCATCTGCAGCTGGTCTCTCTCTTTAGTCATATTCATTTTATGAAGAGAGATATGCTTATTTGTAGAGTCTCCGATACTTATGTCATCTGGAAAGGATGGATACATATAGCTACTGGTGAAAACATTATTTGTTACGGCTACTGTAAGTGACAGGCATTAAAAACACACAGTCCTCGGGGACCACCAGACATTTCTACATGTTGTTGTAGCTCTAAACTAGGTAATTTCACCTATTCAAAGGCTTTATGACTACTTGACAATTGGAATCAGGTGCTAGCCCTGAAATACACATGGAACAGCTGGGGGTCCCATTATAGAAGCGGTGCACATTTTTGTTTTTTGACCTTGACACCTAATTCAAATCCTCAAAACAGTATGATGAGTCGATAGCTTGAATCAGCTGTGTGCTGCTATGACAAAAATAAAAATGTGCTTCCTTTTGGTTCCCCTTGACCAGTATTGAGAAACACTGGTCTATATAGTCTGCTGAAAAAATACAGCAATATCTTGGTTGTGGATTGCAAGTTCCTTAAACATGTTTAACAGAGGATGAACTTAGGGAAGTTGTGACCTTGTGAAAGTCTGATATAGTGTGATGATTAGACAAGAATACACTCACAGACTAGTCTCAGGGAGATGTTGAGAGTGACTTGTAGAGCACACAGAATCCCAAAGCTCACAGCAACCATCCTGTAGAGTCTTCTCCCTGAATCCCCAGGTCCTGAGGAGATACACACTGATGTGAGAACACACACACACACACACACACACACACACACACACACACACACGTCTAAGAGGGTGTGGGTGTTGCATAATCAGTCACAATAGGACTGTTTCTCACAGCTGTTTTATGGCATAAAGTCTAACAATCCATTCTTAAAAATGGTAACTTATGAAAGCCTCATGATCTTAGGTCAACAGTCATTCCCCATCAGAACCCAACAAATGCCCTTTTAAATTACTTGTTTCTAAACAATATTGTAAAAAAAACTGTATGTGAAGCCTCAAAACACAGTTAATACTATAAGTTGCTATCAGTTAGCATTTTTCTTGTGCTTTAGTTCATGTGTTTAAGTCTTTGTCTGTGTACGGTATGTGTGTGATAGAGAGCTTCCCTAGTTTTTACCTGAGCGATGGGTTTCAGTCTTTGTTCTTTTCTTTGCTCTGTTCTTATTTTGCACAATAACTTTTTTTTCTTCAATAACCTCTTCATTGATGTAGTCATCCATCTTAACTAACTGTATAGTTAGTTACCTTTCCAAGTGACTCCTAACGGTAATATCTATTATATTTCGAACTTCTCTGACAAGTAGTTGGTCTGATATGCGTCTCCACCACTTACCTCTCTGTTATCCACTGCAGTTGATAGAAGGTTTTAAGTATCCAATCACCTTTAAGCAGGAAGTTGGTAGACCTGACAGGATAATCTAAACACAGCGATATAACAGGATAGTTGCATGACAACAAGTCGTGACGAGTGCAGCCTTTCAGCCTATCACTTTTGGGTATCATTCATAAGGAAGTTATGGCTTGTACTCTGTGACCGGCCATCGATGGCCATATAAGGTCCTTTCTTTCTATCTATGTTTTCTGTCTGTAACATCAGTGTGAAGAGTTATTCAGAGGTGGTGGGGGAAATCCATGTCTGCATCTTTATAAGAGGTTTAAAAGGGGAACGTTACGTGTGCGCGTGCGCGTGCATGTGCGTGTGCGTGTGTGTGTGTGTGTGTGTGTGTGTCTGCATGCATATGTCCTCTCAGGTCTGTTCTGCCCTTTCTGTGTCCAACTGCAGGTGACACGATTTTCACTATCTAATAACGTTCAATCAGGAAGCTGGTAGACCTTGTTGAAGGACTTTGTTCCTTTATTTATTCATCTGTGACTTTGTTATTCTTATTGAAGTGATAAATAAGCATAGGTTAATAATTGCTCCCACCTTTTCTTTTTTTTACCAAGCATAAGCCTATGGCAAATCACATGACATGTTGCTAAAAAAGAATGAAGAATCATTTTCCAGAGTACAGTTTGTCTACATACTCTCCTCTAAATCTAAACACAACAATCACGTGTCTTGTTTTTTCTCTCTTCCGATATTCTCTTAATTGTATTTTTCCTCCTCTGTCTCTCTCTGACACTAAGGCTCCTTTCTCCTCACCTCCCATCTCCTCTTCTCCCGTCTCCTGTCTCCTCTCCTCCCATCTCCTTTTTTCCCGTCTCCTGTCTCCTCCTGTCTCCTCTCCTCTCCTCCGGTCTCCTGTCTCATTTTCTCCTGTCTCCTCTCTTCTACTCCCATCTTCTCCCTAATAGAGGAAAAAGTCCAGATTCCTTCAAATTGGCCAATATTATACAATGTGTTTTTAGAAGGAAGCGAAGAGACCATGAGGATGCAAGGAGGAATCAAGGAAGGATGAGTTGAGAAAAGCCCATGGGCATGTCTGTAATACCTCTATGGTGAGTTCATCTCTCACTTTAACCACTAGGTGGCAACATCACCCAGAGAGAGAGAGAGAGAATTACGCTGGGTGACAGACAGAAAGCCTGAGAGTCTATTTATGAACCAGTGCATCAATCTAAGCAACATAATAATAAAAAAAAACATCAAAATCCATACATTTTTGCATTGGCTGCATCTCAATCCACCACATCTGCCCCTTCCGCATCTGTGGTGGAAGGTGGCAGAGCTAAAGAATTGTTTGTCAGACCATGAGACATCCTGAAAATCGGTCTTCCCATGAAAACGTCTGTAGTGTCCGAATGGTGTGACCTACAAACTATTATGACCCAGTATGTAAAGGTGTATTCAAGGCTTGTATTCTTCAATGTGTTTTGAGAAGGAGATGAGGACAGAGAAAGTATTTATACTTACAGCCTGAATTGAAAATGGATTGAATTTATTTTTCTCTCACCCACACAATGGCCCACCCACACAATAGCCCACCCACACAATAGCCCACCCACACAATAGCCCACTCACACAATAGCCCACCCACACAATAGCCCACCCATACAATGGCCCACCCACACAATAGCCCACCCACACAATAGCCCACCCACACAATAGCCCACCCACACAATAGCCCACCCACACAATAGCCCACCCACACAATGGCCCACAGTGACGAAGTGAAATCATGTTTTTAGAAGACGGAAATTCCAAATAGTCCACAGAAACATGTCAAACGTTTTTTATGATCATGCCTCAGGTAGTTTTAAAAATATATATTCGATAATATATCAACCGTGTGTGTAGGTTTTTCAATAACAGCGGGAGGAACAACGGCAGCTTTACTCTGTAGCGCAAAAACTCACTCTGAGAGCCCCCACCTATCCACTTACGCAATGTGACCTTTCACGCTAATTTTTCAAAATAAAAGCCTGAACCTATGTCTAAAGACTGTTTACACCTTAGGGAAACCAGAGAAAAGGAATCTGGTTGATATCCCTTTAAATGGAGGATAGGCATGCATAGGAACAGAAGGGTTTCAAAATAAGAGGCACTTCCTGATTGGATTTTCCTCAGGGTTTCACCTGCAATATCAGTTCTGTTATACTCACAGACAATATTTTGAGAGTTTTGGAAACTTTAGAGTGTTTTCTATCCTAATCTGACAATTATATGCATATTCTAGCATCTGGTCCTGAGAAATAGGCCATTTACTTTGGGAATATTATTTTTCCAAACATAAAAATAGTGCCCCCTAGCTTCAAGAGGTTAATATCCAATCACATTCAATCAGGAAGCTGGTAGACATTGTTCCTTTATTTATTATTATGTGTCTTTAATAAGAAGAAGAACAAAGTGATTTTTTTGCTAATAATTAACCATGAAAAAAGCAAGAAAATAATTTAGCTGAGCATTTGCCTATGGCAAACCACATGACATGTTGCTGTTAAGTGATTGATATATTTCCAGTACTGTATGTCTCCATACTCTTCTCTAAATCTAAACATCATTATTTCTTTAATTTTTCTCTCTTTCTCATTCTCCAGTTGTCTTCTTCCTCCTCTACGGTTCTCTCTGACACTAAGTGTCACGTCTGCTCCCACTCTTCCCTGCCCCTGGCGCTTGAGGTTGCCAGGTTGCCCTGCATCACACACTCCTGCAGTCCATCATGCACACCTGGCGTCACTCATCACGCACAAGAGCGAAATTGTAATCACCTTGACTCACTTATCATCTGTTTATTTCCTCCCCTATATTTGTCAGTTCCCTAGCGCTATTCCCGGCTTCTGCATTGTATTGTTTTTGTCTTTTGTATTAGTTTGCTGACGTTGTCTCATTCCATGTCCGGCTCCTTCCACTCCCTGTACCTGCTTCGTCTCTCCAGCGTCATTCCATGTGACACCAAGGCTCCATCTCAATCGGTCTGTCCTAGAATCCTGACCTATCTCCTATCCTACTTCTCAAACCTACACTCTAAGAAATAAGGGTTCTGGGGCCTCCCGATTGGCGCTGCGGTCTAAGGTGCTAGAGGCGTGCTAGATGTGTCACTACAGATCCGGGTTCGATTCCGGGCTGTGTCGCAGCCGTCCGAGACCCATGAGGCGGCACACAATTGGCCCAGTGTCTTCCAGATTAGGGGAGGGTTTCGCCGACCGATATGTCCTTGTCCCATCGCTCACTAGAGACTCCTTGTGACAGGCCGGTCGCAAGCACACTGACTTCAGTCGCCAGCTGTACTGTGTATCCTCCGACACATTGGTGCAGCTGGCTTCCAGGTTAAGCGAGCAGTGTGTCAAGAAGCAGTGAGGCTAGGAAGGGTTGTGTTTCAGAGGACGCATGGCTCTCGACCTTCGCCTATACTGAGTCCATATGGGAGTTTCAGCGATGGGACAAGACTGTAACTACCAATTGGATCTCACGAAATTGGGGAGAAAAAATGGGTTAAAAGTGCACCAAAAATTACAAAAGGGTTCCAAAAGGGTTCTGCTGCTGTCCTCATATGAGAGCCTTTTAGGTTCCAGGTAGAATTATTCTGGGTTCCATGTAGAACCCTTTGTGGAAAGGGTTGTACAGGGAACCCAGAAGGTTTCAACCTGGAACCGAATGGGTTCTCCTAGAGCCAAAATGGGTTCTTCAAAGGGCTCTCCTATGGGGACAACCGAAGAACCCTTTTCGGTTCCAGATAGAAAAAAGGTGCAGAGAGTGTAGAGAGGCTAGAGTAGGTTATTGTTAAATCATTTTCTCCTGGATCCAATTATGGTTTGTGCCACAATTGTCATCTTTCCATGTCTTTAAAAGTCTTTAAAATAATAAATGGGTCTGAATACTTTCCGAATGCACTGTATATAGGTTCAAGCTAGTGATTGTCATTTTAGGTGGGTTTAGACATTTTTCAAGCATAAGTGAATGAGAGACATCGTACACACGTACACACGGATACTGGCTCTCCAGCAGCATACCCACACTATGTCTGTGTGGAGTTTGGACTTAGTAGGGATACAGGCCTGTCTGCTCAGAGAAGAGGGGGAGGAGCAGCTGGGAGAAACAAGGAAATCAAGATAGCAGTGGCAGCTGTACAAGTAACTCATCCAAACACGAGATTTATAAATGAAATATCAGTGCCATCATCAAATTATCTCACCCTCATCAGCCCTTCCCCTCTTTCTCACCTTGTTCTCTCTCTTCATTCAGGTTGTTGTAACTGGTCTGTAGCTGGTCTCTCTCTTTAGTCAGGGTGTTACTACTGGTCTATATCTGGTCTCTCTCTTTAGTTAGGGTGGTATATCTGGTCTGTAGCTGGTCTCTCTCTTTAGTGAGGGTGTTACTACTGGTTGGTTGCTGGTCTATCTCTTTAGTCAGGGTGTTGTTTCTGGTCTGTAACTGGTATTTCTCTTTAGTCAGGTTGTAGTATCTGGTCTGTAGCTGGTCTCTCTCCTTAGTCAGGGTGTTGTTTCTGGTCTGTAGCTGGTATTTCTCTTTAGTCAGGTTGTAGTATCTGGTCTGTAGCTGGTCTCTCGCTTTAGTCAGGTTTTTGTATCTGGTCTATATGGGAATCCATTTGATTGCCTGTTCAGGAGTCTTATGGGTTGGCATTAACAGCTGGTGAGAAGCCTTTTGGTCCTAGACTTGCCGCTCAGGTACCGCTTGCCATGCGGTAGCAAAGAGAACAGTCTATGACTTGGATGGTCAGGATCTTTGACAAGTTTTAGGGCCTTCCTTTGACACCACCTGGTGTAGAGGTCCTGGAAGGCAGGCAGCTTAGCCCCGGTGCTGTACTGGGCCGTATGCACCACCATCTGTAGTGCCTTGCGGTCGGAGGTCAAGCGGTTGCCGTATCAGGCAGTGATGCAACCAGTTACTAGGATGCAACATAGTTACTAGGTAAAACAACAGGTGAATAGTTCTAATCACCAGCACTTCTTACAACTAGGTGATAAGCAATGAATTTGGACACCAACTCACAGTAGACAGACAGGCCTAGGATCCCAGCCATTAAAACACACAGCAGCCCCAGACTCACTGCAAAAACTGGGAAGGGTCTCAGCTATCAGACACAAAGGAATATAACTCTATCAACCTACCAGGCCTCTCACATCTCAGTCATAACAAAGGAATAGAACTCTGTCAACCTACCAGGTCTCTCACATCTCAGTCATTACAAAGGAATAGAACTCTATCAACCTACCAGGCCTCTCACATCTCAGTCATAACAAAGGAATGGAACCCTGTCAACCTACCAGGTCTCTCACATCTCAGTCACAACAAAGGAATATAACTCTATCAACCTACCAGGCCTCTCACACCTCAGTCATAACAAAGAAAAGGTTTCAACCATAACCAGCATTATTAGAATATTGGAATACTGTATAAATCATACCCTGGACACTGGCAGGAGAGACCACTGAAAAACAAAACACACTAATGTACCCAGAGGCCTCGTGTTGACATGGTGCATTCACAATACACTTACTTCAATTGAGTCAATTCTGGACGTCTCTCCACAAAGCGCCCTGCACCGATTTACACACAGGCATGTCAAAAATTATTAGCCAATTAGAGGGTAAGGATGATGATGATGCGATTTAAGGGTCTTTCTGTACTGTTACGCACACACACACACACACACACACACACATGCACGCACGCACGCACAAACACACACATTCACACAATAGATTTTCTCAGTATCAGCAGTGGTGTTGGTGGGTGTTAGTCATGTTTACACAAAGATCATCAGTATTAAAAAGTGTGAGCAAACAAATTCTCAGCAGCCGTGTGTGTGTCTGTGTGTGTTCATTGTAAAGTGACCTGTATTAATCTGTGTGACCTACCGATCTAACTGTTGGATTAGGTGCTGCCTATAGAGTGACTGGACTCCACCATAAACTACACAGTCAGTGTCTGGACTCCACCATCAACTACACAGTCAGTGTCTGGACTCCACCATCAACTACACAGTCAGTGTCTGGACTCCACCATAAACTACACAGTCAGTGACTGGACTCCACCATCAACTAAACAGTCAGTGTCTGGACTCCACCATAAACTACACAGTCAGTGACTGGACTCCACCATCAACTACACAGTCCGTGGCTGGACTCCACCATCAACTACACAGTCAGTGGCTGGACTCCACCATCAACTACACAGTCAGTGACTGGACTCCACCATAAACTACACAGTCAGTGTCTGGACTCCACCATAAACTACACAGTCAGTGGCTGGACTCCACCATCAACTACACAGTCAGTGACTGGATTCCACCATCAAATACACAGTCAGTGGCTGGACTCCACCATAAACTACACAGTCAGTGACTGGACTCCACCATCAACTACACAGTCAGTGTCTGGACTCCACCATCAACTACACAGTCAGTGGCTGGACTCCACCATCAACTACACAGTCAGTGACTGGACTCCACCATAAACCACACATTCAGTGGCCCAAACACTATGTCTCCATACACAAAGGCCATTTCCAAAAAGTCTCAATCTGCTCCCCTTCCTTTCCTTATCTCCTATAGTTTGTAACTGCCACAGATCTGAAATACGTCACCATATTAATGCAACATGATGGAACCCTATCAACCTAGCAGACTTCACAACTCAGTCACAACAAAGGAATGGAACCCTGTCAACCTACCAGGTCTCTCACATCTCAGTCATAACAAAGGAATGCAACCCTGTCAACCTAACAGGCCTCTCACATCTCAGTCATAACAAAGGAATGGAACCCTGTCAACCTACCAGGTCTCTCACATCTCAGTCATAACAAAGGAATGGAATCCTCTCAACCTACCAGGTCTCTCACATCTCAGTCATAACAAAGGAAGTTAACAACCATAACCAGCATTATTTATATATTTGAATACTGTCTAAATCATACCCTGGACACTGGCAGTAGAGACCACTGAAAACCAAAACACACACTAATGTACCCAGAGGCATTCAGTCTTGACACGGTGCATTTCTCACAATAGCCAGAAGATGGCAGTATTTCACTCACTCAGCTAAATGAATGATTGGCCGACATAGCTTAAACTAGGCCAGGGGTAGACAACCCTGACTACAGTGCCATTAGTACTGCAGGATTTTTTCCCAACTAGGCACCACAACATATGTGTGTGAGTATGTGAAGGGGATAGCTAGTCAGTTGCACAACTGAATGCATTCACCCAAAATGTGTCTTCCACATTTAACCCAACCCTTCTGAATGACAGGCCACAATGGTGGCCTGTTACTGTACTGTCACCATTTTGTCCCAACTAGGCACCACATCTGGCCAACTGAGCTAATTGATCAGCTCAGTGATTACCTGAATTCAACACACCTGGTCTAACAGGTCGGATAAACGAAAAACATCAAGTGCCTGCAGAGTTCCAGGATCAGGGGTGTTTACCAGGTTCAGTACTTCCCAACCCTCTCCTCAGGGACCACCAGACTGGCACACCTGAATCAATTAGTCAAGGGGTTGTTGGATAGTAGACTCAATCAGGTTTGCCAGTTTAGGGCTAAAACAAACACTGTGAAATATCTGATGGTCCCTGATGAGAGGGTTGGGAAACCCTGAACTGGGGTCATGAAGCATCACTGTAGTGCTGCTTTCCATTATTCTGGGTGATTGATTAAAGTGGTATATTGGCTATCAGTATTCCAGACATGAATCAGTCCCTGATTAGAGGAGAAGGATGATGATGAGGTTGAAGGGTCTTTCTGTACTGTTACTATGGGAACCTTTTCTCAGTATCGGCAGTGTTTTAGCTGGTGTTGGTCATGTTCACACATAGATCAGCATGGAAGAAGTGTGAACAAACAATTCTCAGAAGTCATGTGGTGTTTCAAGCCTGCCTGTGTGTGTGTGTGTGTGTGTGTGTGTGTGTGTGTGTGTGTGTGTGTGTATTAGAATGTGACCTCCATTGATCTGTGCAACCTCACGTCCCTCTACAGATATGTCTGCTGGATTAGGTGCCTCAGTATCTATACAGTGGTTGGACTCGAACATAATCGACACAGTCAGCAGCTATGTCCCCAAACACGAAGGCCACATCCCAATAGTCTCAATCTTCTCCATTCCTTTCCTTGTCCCCTTTCCTTATCTCCTATAGTTTGTAACCATCACAGACCAGAAAGACCTCACCATATTAACGTAATAATATTGAACCCTATCACCTTACCAGACCTCTCACATCTCAGTCATAACAAAGGAATATAACTCTATCAACCTACCAGGCCTCTCACATCTCAGTCATAACAAAGGAATAGAACCCTGTCAACCTACCAGGCCTCTCACATCTCAGTCATAACAAAGGAATAGAACTCTATCACCTTACCAGGCCTCTCACATCTCAGTCATAACAAAGGAATAGAACCCTGTCAACCTACCAGGTCTCTCACATCTCAGGCCAATGTACCCAATAGTGTCAATCTGTTCCCTTCCATTCCTTGTCTCCTTTCCTTTGTTACAACCCCAGATCTGAAAGACCTCACCATATGAATGTGATATGATGGAACTCTATCAACCTACCAGGCCACTAACATCCCAGTCAAAGGTTGTCAGGTCAGGAGATGATTGTGGACTACAGCAAAAAGAGGACCGAGCATGCCCCAATTCTCATCGACGGGGCTGCATTGGAGCAGGTTGAGAGCTTCAAGTTCCTTGGTCTCCACATCACCAACAAACTAACGTGGTCCATGCACACCAAGACAGTCGTGAAGAGGGCATGACAAAACCTATTCCCCCTCAGGAGACTGAAAAAATTTGGCATGGGTCCTCAGATCCTCAAAAGGTTCTACAGTTGTGTAACAGTACTCTTCTGGCGTTGTGTACAATCAGTCATCGACACGGAACTCCAATATGTAGCACCAGTCATGTAGCTTTATTCTGTTAGCAACGGCACAAAATTGCACGTCATGCAATGCACGTCTCACCATCCAACTCTGCACTCACGCACGCTGGTTTGGTGCTTGTTCACTGGGACGATTCTAACCGGAACATCCCCCCTCGTAAGCAAGCTACGCAAACCAGCCAATAAGATGCCATGTTGAGTAGGTGATGGCAAGACAAACTCAAACCAAAAACCCATTGGCTTAACAATAAAGTGGCAAGGGGAATCACCAATATAACCCTGTTACAGGTGCACCATCGAGAGCATCCTGACTGGTTGCGTCACTTCCTGGTATGGCAACTGCTCGGCCTCTGACCGCAGGGCACTACAAAGGGTAGTGTAAAAGGCCCAGTACATCACCAGGGCCAAGCTTCCTGCCATCCAGGACCTCTATACCAGGCGGTGTCAGAAGAAGACCCTACAAATTGTCAAAGAATCCAGCCACCCCAGTCATAGACTGTTCTCTCTGCTACCACACAGCAAGCGGTACCAGAGCACCAAGTCTAGGTCCAAGAGGCTTCTAAACAGTTTCTACCTCCCAGCAATAAGACTCCTGAAAATCTAGTCAAATGGCTACCCAAACTATTTTCAGTACCTCCCCTCCCCCCACAGTCCCTCTTTACACCACTCCTACTCTCTGTTGTCATCTATGCATAGTCACGTTAATAACTCTACCTACATGTACGTATTGACTCTATATGTACACATTGACTCTGATCGGTACCCCCCTGTATATAGTCTCTCTATTGTTATTTCACAGCTGCTCTTAAATACTTGTTACTTTTATCTCTTATTCATATCTGTATTTTTTTAAACTGTATTGCTGGTTAGAGGCTTATAAGTCAGCATTTCACTGTAAGGTCTACACCTGTTCCATTCAGCGCATGTGACAAATACAATTTGATTTGAAGGTGGAGAGGATATGATCCTTAACCAGCCTCTCAAAGCACTTCATGATGACAGAAGTGAGTGCTACGAAGCGATAGTCATTTAGTTCAGTTACCTTTGCTTTCTTGGGTACAGGAACAATGGTGGCCTGTTACTGTACTGTTACCATTTTGTCCCAACTAGGCACCACATCTGGCCAACTGACCTAATTGATCAGCTCAGTGATTACCTGAATTCAACACACCTGGTCTTCCAGGTCGGATAAACGAAAAACATCAAGTTTCTGCAGAGTTCCAGGACCAGGGGTGTTTACCAGGTGCAGTACTTCCCAACCCTCTCCTCAGGGACCACCAGACTGGCACAACTGAATCAATTAGTCAAGGGGTTGTTGGATAGTAGACTCAATCAGGTTTGCCAGTTTAGGGCTAAAACAAACACTGTGAAATGTCTGATGGTCCCTGATGAGAGGGTTGGGAAACCCTGAACTGGGGTCATGAAGCATCACTGTAGTGCTGCTTTCCATTCTTCTGGGTGATTGATTAAAGTGGTATATTGGATATTAGTATTCCAGACATGAATCAGTCCCTGATTAGAGGAGAAGGATGATGATGAGGTTGAAGGGTCTTTCTGTACTGTTACTATAGGAAACCTTTTCTCAGTATCAGCAGTGTTGTAGCTGGTGTTGGTCATGTTCACACATAGATCAGCATGGAAGAAGTGTGAACAAACAATTCTCAGAAGCCATGTGGTGTTTCAAGCCTGCCTGCCTGCCTGTGTGTGTGTGTGTGTGTGTGTGTGTGTGTGTGTGTGTGTGTGTGTGTGTGTGTGTGTGTGTGTGTGTGTGTGTGTGTGTGTGTGTGTGTGTGTGTGTGTGTGTGTGTGTGTTTGTGTGTGTGTGTGTTTGTGTGTGTGTGTATTAGAATGTGACCTCTATTTATCTGTGCAACCTCACGTCCCTCTACAGATATGTCTGCTGGATTAGGTGCTAAAGTGTCTATACAGTGGTTGGACTCCAACATAAACTACACAGTCAGCAGCTATGTCCCCAAACACGAAGGCCACATCCCATAAGTCTCAATCTTCTCCATTCCTTTCCTTGTCCCATTTCCTTATCTCCTATAGTTTGTAACCATCACAGACCAGAAAGACCTCACCATATTAACGTAATAATATTGAACCCTATCACCTTACCAGACCTCTCACATCTCAGTCATAACAAAGGAATAGAACTCTATCAACCTACCAGGCCTCTCACATCTCAGTCATAACAAAGGAATAGAACTCTATCAACCTACCAGGCCTCTCACATCTCAGTCATAACAAAGGAATGGAACCCTGTCAACCTACCAGGTCTCTCACATCTCAGTCATAACAAAGGAATAGAACTCTATCAACCTACCAGGCCTCTCACATCTCAGTCATAACAAAGGACTAGAACTCTATCAACCTACCAGGTCTCTCACATCTCAGTCATAACAAAGGAATAGAACCCTGTCAACCTACCAGGCCTCTCACATCTCAGTCATAACAAAGGAAGTTAACAACCATAACCAGCATTATTTGTATATTGGAATACTGTATAAATCATACTGGACACTGGCAGGAGAGACCACTGAAAAACAAAAAACACACTAATGTACCCAGAGGCCTCGTGTTGACATGGTGCATTCACAATACACTTACTTCAATTGACTCCATTCTGGACGTCCCTCCACAAAGCGACCTGCACCGATTGGCACACAGGCATGTCACCAATCATCAGCCAATTAGAGGGTAAGGATGATGATGCGATTTAAGGGTCTTCCTGTACTGTTACGCGCACGCACGCACGCACGCACGCACGCACGCACGCACGCACGCACGCACGCACACACACACACACACACACACACACACACACACACACACACACACACGCACGCAGGCAGGCAGGCAGGCTTGAAACACCACATGGCTTCTGAGAATTGTTTGTTCACACTTCTTCCATGCTGATTCTCAGCAGCCGTGTGTGTGTCTGTGTGTGTTCATTGTAAAGTGAGCTGTATTAATCGTGTGACCTACAGATCTAACTGTTGGATTAGGTGCTACCTATAGAGTGACTGGACTCCACCATAAACTACACAGTCAGTGTCTGGACTCCACCATCAACTACAGAGTCAGTGGCTGGACTCCACCATCAACTACACATTCAGTGTCTGGACTCCACCATCAACTACACAGTCAGTGGCTGGACTCCACTATCAACTACACAGTCAGTGACTGGACTCCACCATCAACTACACAGTCAGTGACTGGACTCCACCATAAACTACACAGTCAGTGACTGGACTCCACCATAAACTACACAGTCAGTGACTGGACTCCACCATCAACTACACAGTCAGTGTCTGGACTCCACCATCAACTACACAGTCAGTGGCTGGACTCCACCATAAACTACACAGTCAGTGACTGGACTCCACCATCAACTACACAGTCAGTGCCTGGACTCCACCATAAACTACACAGTCAGTGACTGGACTCCACCATAAACTACACAGTCAGTGACTGGACTCCACCATCAACTACACAGTCAGTGTCTGGACTCCACCATCAACTACACAGTCAGTGGCTGGACTCCACCATAAACTACACAGTCAGTGACTGGACTCCACCATAAACTACACAGTCAGTGTCTGGACTCCACCATCAACTACACAGTCAGTGACTGGACTCCACCATAAACTACACAGTCAGTGGCTGGACTCCACCATCAACTACACATTCAGTGTCTGGACTCCACCATCAACTACACAGTCAGTGGCTGGACTCCACCATAAACTACACAGTCAGTGACTGGACTCCACCATAAACTACACAGTCAGTGGCTGGACTCCACCATCAACTACACAGTCAGTGACTGGACTCCACCATCAACTACACAGTCAGTGACTGGACTCCACCATAAACTACACAGTCAGTGTCTGGACTCCACCATCAACTACACATTCAGTGGATGGACTCCACCATCAACTACACAGTCAGTGACTGGACTCCACCATAAACTACACAGTCAGTGTCTGGACTCCACCATCAACTACACAGTCAGTGGCTGGACTCCACCATCAACTACACAGTCAGTGACTGGACTCCACCATAAACTACACATTCAGTGGCCCAAACACTATGTCTCCATACACAAAGGCCATTTCCAAAAAGTCTCAATCTGCTCCCCTTCCTTTCCTTATCTCCTATAGTTTGTAACTGCCACAGATCTGAAATACCTCCCCATATTAATGCAACATGATGGAACCCTATCAACCTACCAGGTCTCTCATATCTCAGTCACAACAAAGGAATGGAATCCTGTCAACCTACCAGGTCTCTCACATCTCAGTCATAACAAAGGAATGGAATCCTGTCAACCTACCAGGCCTCTAACATCTCAGTCATAACAAAGGAAGTTAACAACCATAACCAGCATTATTTGTATATTTGAATACTGTCTAAATCATACCCTGGACACTGGCAGGAGAGACCACTGAAAACCAAAACACACACTTATGTACCCAGAGGCCTTCAGTCTTGACACGGTGCATTTCTTCACAACAGCCAGAAGATGGCAGTATTTCACTCATTCATCTAAATGAATGATTGGCCGACAAAGCTTAAACTAGGCCAGGGGTAGACAACCCTGACTACAGTGCCATTAGTACTGCAGGATTTTATACCAACTAGGCACCACACCATATGTGTGTGAGTATGTGAAGGGAAAGGGGATACCTAGTCAGTTGCACAACTAAATGCATTCAACCAAAATGTGTTGTAAACTGTGGGGTGCTGGGTTGAGCGTGCAGAGATTGACACAGAGACAGGGAGGCTTTAGTCCACAAAACAACTTTACTAAGACAGAAAATAAATATATCAAAGAAATCACTTCGGTTTTGCTCAGTCTCTCTCTCAAATGGTCTTAACCGCTAGGCTGTGTGTGTGTGTGTGTGTGTGTGTGTGTGTGTGTGTGTGTGTGTGGTGTGTGTGTGTGTGTGTGTGTGTGTACTGAGCTAAGGGGTATGTGGTTTGAGGGGCATGTGCCTGTTCTCAGCAAGAGAGGAGCGACTGTGAAAATAACCAAAAGACCACTGGTATAACAAGGCTCTCTAAAAGTTGAACATTTGAATGCTGATTCTGTATCTGAAAAGATAATTAATCTCCATTGCAAGTTGTCATTGAACCAATACATTTTGAAATCATGGCAAGACACAAGATTCAAACCTTTACTGTGTTGTATTTCGTCCAGGATTGGACGTTGGGTGTGAACTCCAAGATGGTAAGATACTACACTATTTTGAGAGAGAGAGAGCGAGAGAGGGGTCTACAAGCAGTACCTGGGTTATCCTGTAATACACTTACTTCAATTAAGTCAATTCTGGACGTCTCTTCAAAGCACCCCGCCCTGATTGGCCCATTGGTATGTCACCCATAACCAGCCAATTCTCCCCCAGGTGGTGGGGCCCCGCCACATGCCGTCATTGATGGCTCTGAAGTTTATACTAGGGGCCTGAAGGTTTGACGTAGTGCTGTTTTCCATATTCCCTGATAGTTCATTAATTGGATGGTTGATTGATCGACTAAGATGTGAGTGTGTGTGTGTGTGTGTGTGTGTGCATTCACGCACATGCACACACACACATATTTTCTCAGTACCAGCAGTGGTGTTGCCGTTGTTAGTCATGTTCACACACAGATCAGTATGAGAGAAGTGTGAATAAACAATTCTCAGTGTGTTAATATGTGACCTATATTGATCTGTGTAAACACACATCCCTCTACAGCTACAGTATGTCTGCTGGATTAGGTTCCATCTATGCAGTGGCTGGATTGCAGCATGAACTTTTCAAATGTTCCCAAACACTAAGGCCACATACCAATAGGCTCAATCTGCTCCCTTCCTTTCCTTGTCTTCTATAGTTTGTAACCACCACAGATCAGAAAGACCTTGCCATATGAACGCAATACAATGGAACCCTGTCAACCTGCACCAGGTCTCTCACATCTCAGCCATAACAAAGATATGAAACTCTATCAACCTACCAGGCCTCTCACATCTCAGTCATAACAAAGGAATGGAACCCTGAAAACCTACCAGGTCTCTCACATCTCAGTCATAACAAAGGAATGGAACCCTGTCAACCTACCAGGTCTCTCACATCTCAGTCATAACAAAGGAATGGAACCCTGTCAACCTACCAGGTCTCTCACATCTCAGTCATAACAAAGGAATGGAACCCTGTCAACCTACCAGGTCTCTCACATCTCAGTCATAACAAAGGAATGGAACCCTGTCAACCTACCAGGTCTCTCACATCTCAGTCATAACAAAGGAATGGAACCCTGTCAACCTACCAGGTCTCTCACATCTCAGTCATAACAAAGGAATGGAACCCTCTCAACCTACCAGGTCTCTCACATCTCAGTCATAACAAAGGAATGGAATACTGTCAACCTACCAGGTCTCTCACATCTCAGTCATAACAAAGGAATGGAACCCTGTCAACCTACCAGGTCTCTCACATCTCAGTCATAACAAAGGAATGGAACCCTGTCAACCTACCAGGTCTCTCACATCTCAGTCATAACACAGGAATGGAACCCTGTCAACCTACCAGGTCTCTCGACGTCATCCGCTCCCGGGGAGCTATGTGTGAACATGCCTAACACTAACAACACAACTGCTGATACTGAGAAACGGTGTGTGTGTGTGTGTGTGTGTGTGTGTGTGTGTGTGTGTGTGTGTGTGTGTGTGTTTGTTGTTTGAGTGGTACTTGTGCATGTATGTGCCTGTATTCAGCCAGAGAGGAGGGACTGTGAAAATAAACAAAAAACCACTGGTATAACAAGGCTCTCTAAAAGTTGAACATTTGAATGCTGATTCTGTATCTGAAAAGATAATTCATCTCCATTGCAAGTTGAAATTGGACCAATATATTTTGACATCATGGCAAGACACAAGATCCTCACCTTTACTGTGATGTATTTCTTCCAGGCTTGGACTTTGGGTGTGGACTCCAAGATGGTAAGATACTATACTATTTATACTGCAATTAAGAAAGAAAGAAAGAAAGAAAGAAGGACATTGAGATAGAAAGAAAGGAGAGAGAGAGAGAGAGGTGGGTATTAAATTTTTGTATTAGATATATATTTGTTTATTTGTTCGATTTGTTAAAATGTGGAAAAACTGAAAGGGTCTGAATACTTTCCGAATGCACTGTATATACAGTATTTATAGTATTATAGCTACTACTTTTATTATTGTCACTGTTGTTTTCATAATTGTGTGTGTCACTTTTCTGTGGCAACATTTACCTTGTTATTAATTTCATTAAAGTATATTGCATTTAATTTAATGAATTTGAGAAAGTGAGAGAGAGAGTGAGAGATAGACAGAGAGAAAGATTATTTAAATAAAATTAAATATATTTAAAAAATCCTTGCTTTTTCACTTTCGCCTGTTTTATTCCCTCCATATTCTCTGAAGGTTCATCTCCATCAGCCTGGTCTCAATTCCAGCATACCCTTAGACATGGTCCCTGACTCTGTTGACGACATGTATAATGGCTGCACTGAACAAATGTACAACAAGGTGCAGAAGGAATATCTTCCAAATGAAATTAACAAAGTAGGGATCTTCAAACAAGCCTGGATGAAGGCAGAAGGATGTGCAACTATTGAGAATGTGAAGAAACGATTCCAAAAGGACAAGTCCAAGTACAATCCTAAAGAACTTCCACATGATCATATCAAGGCTATCTGTGCTTACTCAGGGGGTCAAAGTAAGATGTACCCAGTGTTCAACCAAGCAGTCCGGACCAGTAGAACAGAGTACACCACCTCCTTCCAGTTCCACTCCCTTCACTTCCTGCTGACTGACGCCATTCGCCTCCTGAAACTGAACCAAAAGTCCTGTCACACCACGTATCGAAGAACCAACATGGAGTTTGTTAGTAAAGTTAACAAAGAAATCAGATTTGGCTTCTTTGCCTCCAGCTCTCTCGACAAGGGTATTAGTACAAGATTTGGAGACAAGTCTTGCTTTGAGATAGAGACATGTTTTGGCGCTGACCTGAAGTCCTACCCCAAACTGGGGAATTATGAAAAGGAGGTGTTGATTCCACCATATGAAGTGTTCAAAGTTACTGCTGTGCTGAAGAAAGAAAATGATAAAAACCTTTGGTGCGATGTTGTGTACACAGTTAAAAGTATCACCAAGCCAAGGAGTAACCTGAATTGCAAACTTTTTAAGTAAACAATTATTAATAACTAAGAAAATTTCTTATATACCTTCTGCAGCTTGTGGCAAAATGAATAAAGAAAATCATTGAGCTTGACAGCAGTATGTCTAGTCCTTTTAGTTATCACTTTCACTGTACTACATTTAGACTGTCTGAAGATACAACATTACATGGGCCACTGATTAAGATGTAATATAACATGACACGAGTTGAATTGTCCAATAAAGTGAATCTGGAAACTACCAACTGGTGGGGGGGGATATTTACTGTACTGTCTTGCTTTGTGCAGCAACATCAAACAATAGGTTACAACAATTACAACAAAAGACTAAACATTACAACATACTCTCCAACCTCCTGGACATTTTGTCTACAATAAGGGGGAAATCAGAAAGGATAATAAGAATTGGGTAGAGGGAGGGAAAGAGAGAAAGAGAGACTGAGACACAAAGAGAGACAGAGAGAGACACAGAGAAAGACAGAGAGTGCAACAGAGAACAAAGTCTACAAGCGGTACCTGGTTTATCCGGTAATACACTAACTTCAATTAAGTCAATTTTGGACGTCTCTTCACAAAGTGCTGCGCTCTCTTCCGATATTCTCTTATTTTTATTTTTCCTCCTCTGTCTCTCTCTGACACTAAGGCTCCTTTCTCCTCACCTCCCATCTCCTCTTCTCTCATCTCCTCTTCTCTCATCTCCTGTCTCCTGTCTCCTCCTATATCCTCTCCTCCGGTCTCCTGTCTCCTTTTCTCCTGTCTCCTCTCCTATATCCTCCCTAATAGAGGAAAAAGTCCACGTTTCTTCCCATTGGCCAATATTATACAATGCGTTTTTAGAAGGAAGCGAAGAGACAATGAGGATGCAAGGAGGAATCAAGGAAGGATGAGTTGAGAAAAGCCCATGGGCATATCAGTAATACCTCTATGGTGAGTTCATCTCTCACTTTAACCACTAGGTGGCAACATCGCCCAGAGAGAGAGAGAGAGAGAGAGAGAGAGAGAGAGAGAGAGAGAGAGAGAGAGAGAGAGAGAGAGAGAGAGAGAGAGAGAGAGAGAGAGAGAGAGAGTGAGACAGAGAGTGAGCGAGTCAGGATCAGATGAGCTCCTGCATTTTTCAGCATTTTCTTTAAAAAAGATAGATTAGGAGTTAGATAAACTTGGATTTTTTATCAGGAACACATACTGGATTCTACCTTCTACAACATAACCCCCACTTCAAATCAAAACTTGAAACCTACAACCTGATTCTGGACGGAATTACGGAATCACCTGGAAGGTTCACAACTACCAAGATTTATTTCTCTATACAGCAAATTCTCTGGAAAACAACAGAAACCTGAAAACACCATCCAACCTGGAACTGAGTGAGTAATGCTTAGTCTGAAACTATATTTTAAAAGCCAAAAGCCAAGAAGAAAAATACACAACATTACTTTATAAGGACTGAATTCTAACATAATTCTGCCAAGCTTGATACAGCTTCAACTAGCACTGACGTGTCAAGTGAGAGGTGTCAAAGCCCATTAGCCCAACAATGGCAGGAGAGTCACACAGTCTACCCCAACCAAATGGAGAGGCCTTAGAGGCTCCCTCCCGCTGTTCAGAGGTAATTAAAATACAGTACCCTTTGCATGTAAAGAATGATAAGTCAAGAAAAGATTACAAAATGAAGCTCCTTATGGAAAATCAAGAGACACTTTTTGCTGACTATTACAAAAATGGGAACATCAGCAACCTTATCTTCCACACAAACCATCCCCTGGCATGGCACAGTGCTATATTAGCACACTACCCCTTTGTTACGAGAGGGGGGATTAACGAGGGGTGGAAACTCAGAATACTTGATAACGAGGACTCTGAGTCAAGTAATATAAATATCTATGAGTCCGGAACAGTAATGGTACAGGCTAACCCCAAACAGTTTCAGCTGGACTTTCACCTAATCAAAGAATTAGCCCAGCAGGAGAAGCTCTCCCTTGATAAAGATACCCCCACACCGAGCGGGTCAGACCAGACCTCTTCATTATGTAACCCCACAGACGAGCAACCCCCAGCAGAGAGTCAACCTCCCAGCACAGACTACCACTCCCTCATTGAAATGAAGGACAAATTCACCCAGCTGGAGATAAGGCAGGTGGAACTGGAACAGCAGGTAATTACACTTCAGTCAGCACAGACCCAGACAACAGTCCAGCACAACAACAGCCCCTTAACCAGACCCGGAGAGCTGGAGGTGGACAGAGACATATCTGCACTTTGGACAGTGGTGAGACAAATACAACAAGAGAAAGAGGAGCAGAACAGAGCACTAGAGGAGAGTGTCAGACAGCTGGTGGAGGAGAGGTTGAGGGGGATGGAGGAGAGGGTGAGGGGGATGGAGGAGAGGTTGAGGGGGACGGCGTGCGACAGAGAACAACCCACTAGAGAAGTGGCCACCCCCACAGAGAAGCCAGTAGAACAGCCCACCTCAGCACCCAACAAAAGTCTCGACACCACAGCAGAACAGTCCACACCAGACCCTGACCATAGAGTCGACATCACAGCAGAACAGACAAATGAAGAACCCCAAGCCCAGCGGCTCTCACCCCCTCTGAGCACCCCCCCTGTCAGCCTGCCTGATAGCCCTTCTGACAACCCCCCACACCCACTGAGGACAAACACAAGACACAGATTGTACTACTTATGGACTCAAATGGGAAATATATAGAAGAAAAAAAACTTTTTCCCAAACACAGTGTGTCTAAACTCTGGTGTCTAAACACCCAGCGGGCCCTAGACCTTCTGTCTGAGGCCAAACTAGGCTCACCCAGCCACATAATAATACACACAGGCACAAACGACCTGAGAGCACAGCAAGAAAGAGTGGCCACAGCACTGAAGGGAGTGATTGAAAAGGCTTCTTCTACTTTCCCCAACGCACAAGTGGTTATCTCTACCCTGCTACCACGAAAAGACTTCCACCTTGCCACAATACAGCGGGTAAACGCAAGTATTTCCCGTGGCTGTGCCTCAAAACCAAACGTTTTCCTGGCCCACCACTCCACCCTGGACTTGAACAGCCTCTATGACCAGGTCCACCTCTACAAGGCAGCAGTGCCCACCTTTGCCCGAACTCTAAAGGACATCGCTCTCAAACGTATCCCCAACACTTCACACAGGAGCAACAGGTCAATAGACACCCCACCCAGACCAGCGAGACACCCTCCCAGACCTGCAGGACCCCCCCCTGGACCTACACATAGAGGACCCACGCCAAGAGGAATTACATCCAGACCACCGCACACCCAGACACATCCACACCCCCACCCCAACTAATCAACACCCCCCCACATCAACCATGCCCACACCCAATTTAGGCCCCCTCAGATCAGACCTATGCCACTCCTGCCCACCCCATGCACCCCACCCCCGCAAAGAGGGCCTCAACATGGAAGCCACACATAAGCCCAGGTAGTGAGTGGGCAAACAGTCCCAACCCCCACTCTCACACTCGCCCAAGCCAATGGCATGTACCAGATGCTCAGCAGGCTCTGCTCACACTTACTGGCCTGAGGCCAAACCACGACCAACAACATTGGACACTCTATGGAACAAAAAGCATTCACTATATCATCCTGGAATATCCAAGGCCTGAGGTCATCTGCCTTTGGCCTGAAGAGCAGAAACCCGGACTTCACCAAAGAAATCGGTAATACAGACATTGTCATCCTGCAAGAAACCTGGTATAGAGGAGACAGACCCACTGGTTGCCCTCTAGGTTACAGAGAGCTGGTAGTCCCATCCACCAAACTACCAGGGGTGAAACAGGGAAGGGACTCAGGGGGTATGCTAATTTGGTATAGAGCAGACCTAACTCACTCCATTAAATTAATCAAAACAGGAACATTTTACATTTGGCTAGAAATTCAAAAGGAAATTATCCTAACAGAGAAAAATGTCCTCCTGTGTGCTACCTATATCCCCCCACTAGAATCCCCATATTTTAATGAAGACAGCTTCTCCACCCTGGAGGGGGAAATCAATCATTTCCAGGCCCAGGGACATGTACTAGTCTGTGGCGACCTAAATGCCAGAACCGGACAAGAACCTGACACCCTCAGCACACAGGGGGACAAACACCTGCCTGGAGGTGACAGCATTCCCTCCCACATATGCCCCCCTAGGCACAACTATGACAACATAACCAACAAAAACGGGTCACAACTCCTGCAGCTCTGTCGCACGCTGGGTATGTACATAGTCAATGGTAGGCTTCGAGGGGACTCCTATGGTAGGTACACCTTTAGCTCATCTCTTGGCAGTAGTACTGTAGAATACTTTATCACTGACCTCAACCCAGAGTCTCTCAGAGCGTTCACAGTCAGCCCACTGACACCCCTATCAGACCACAGCAAAATCACAGTCTACTTAAACAGAGCAATACTCAATCATGAGGCATCAAAGCCAAAGGAACTGAGTAACATTAAGAATTGCTATAGATGGAAGGAATGCAGTTTGGAAACCTACCAAAAAACAATTAGGCAACAACAAATTCAATCCCCTTTAGACAATTTCCTGGGTAAAACGTTCCACTGTAATAGTGAAGGTGTAAACTTAGCAGTAGAAAATCTTAACAGTATATTTGACCTCTCAGCCTCCCTATCAAATCTAAAAATCTCAAATAGAAAATCGAAGAAAATTAACAACAATGACAAATGGTTTGATGAAGAATGCAAAAATCTAAGAAAGAAATTGAGAAACCTGTCCAACCAAAAACATAGAGACCCGGAAAACCTGAGTCTACGCCTTCACTATGGTGAATCACTAAAACAATACAGAAATACACTACGGAAAAAGAAGGAACAGCATGTCAGAAATAAGCTCAATGTAATTGAAGAATCCATAGACTCTAACCACTTCTGGGAAAATTGGAAAACACTAAACAAACAACAACACGAAGAATTATCTATCCAAAATGGAGATGTATGGGTAAACCACTTCTCCAATCTTTTTGGCTCTATAACAAAGAATAAAGAGCAAAAACATATACATGATCAAATACAGATCTTAGAATCAACTATTAAAGACTACCAGAACCCACTGGATTCTCCAATTACATTGAATGAGTTACAGGACAAAATAAAAACCCTTCAACCCAAAAAGGCCTGTGGTGTTGATGGTATCCTCAATGAAATGATCAAATATAAAGACAACAAATTCCAATTGGCTGTACTAAAACTCTTTAACATCATCCTTAGCTCTGGCATCTTCCCCAATATTTGGAACCAAGGACTGATCACCCCAATCCACAAAAATGGAGACAAATTTGACCCCAATAACTACCGTGGAATATGCGTCAACAGTAACCTTGGGAAAATCCTCTGCATTATCATTAACAGCAGACTCATACACTTCCTCAATGAAAACAATGTACTGAGCAAATGTCAAATTGGCTTTTTACCAAATTACCGTACAACAGACCATGTATTCACCCTGCACACCCTAATTGACAACCAAACAAACCAAAACAAAGGCAAAGTCTTCTCAAGCTTTGTTGATTTCAAAAAAGCCTTCGACTCAATTTGGCATGAGGGTCTGCTATACAAACTGATGGAAAGTGGTGTTGGGGGGAAAACATACGACATTATAAAATCCATGTACACAAACAACAAGTGTGCGGTTAAAATTGGCAAAAAACACACACATTTCTTCACACAGGGTTGTGGGATGAGACAGGGATGCAGCTTAAGCCCCACCCTCTTCAACATATATATCAACGAACTGGCGCGGGCACTAGAAAAGTCTGCAGCACCCGGCCTCACCCTACTAGAATCCGAAGTCAAATGTCTGCTGTTTGCTGATGATCTGGTACTTCTGTCACCAACCAAGGAGGGCCTACAGCAGCACCTAGATCTTATGCACAGATTCTATCAGACCTGGGCCCTGACAGTAAATCTCAGTAAGACCAAAATAATGGTCTTCCAAAAAAGGTCCAGTCACCAGGACCACAAATACAAATTCCATCTAGACACTGTTGCCCTAGAGCACACAAAAAACTATACATACCTTGGCCTAAACATCAGCGCCACAGGTAACTTCCACAAAGCTGTGAACGATCTGAGAGACAAGGCAAGAAGGGCATTCTATGCCATCAAAAGGAACATAAATTTCAACATACCAATTAGGATCTGGCTAAAAATACTTGAATCAGTCATAGAGCCCATTGCCCTTTATGGTTGTGAGGTCTGGGGTCCGCTCACCAACCAAGACTACACAAAATGGGACAAACACCAAATTGAGACTCTGCACGCAGAATTCTGCAAAAATATCCTCCGTGTACAACGTAGAACACCAAATAATGCATGCAGAGCAGAATTAGGCCGACACCCAATAATTATCAAAATCCAGAAAAGAGCTGTTAAATTCTATAACCACCTAAAAGGAAGCGAATCCCAAACCTTCCACAACAAAGCCATCACCTACAGAGAGATGAACCTGGAGAAGAGTCCCCTAAGCAAGCTGGTCCTGGGGCTCTGTTCACAAACACACCCTACAGAGTCCCAGGACAGCAGCACAATTAGACCCAACCAAATCACGAGAAAACAAAAAGATAATTACTTGACACATTGGAAAGAATTAACAAAAAAACAGAGCAATTTGAGAGCTATTTGGCCCTACACAGAGAGTACACAGCGGCAGAATACCTGACCACTGTGACTGACCCAAAATTAAGGAAAGCTTTGACTATGTACAGACTCAGCGAGCATAGCCTTGCTATTGAGAAAGGCCGCCGTAGGCAGACATGGCTCTTAAGAGAAGACAGGCTATGTGCTCACTGCCCACAAAATGAGGTGGAAACTGAGCTGCACTTCCTAACCTCCTGCCCAATGTATGACCATATTAGAGAGACATATTTCCCTCAGATTACACAGATCCACAAAGAATTCGAAAACAAATCCAATTTTGAAAAACTCCCATATCTACTGGGTGAAATTCCACAGTGTGCCATCAAAGCAGCAAGATTTGTGACCTGTTGCCACGAGAAAAGGGCAACCAGTGAAGAACACGCACCATTGTAAATACAACCCATATCTATGCTTATTTATTTTATCTTGTGTCCTTTACCATTTGTACATTGTTAAAACACTGTATATATATATATATATAATATGACATTTGTAATGTCTTTATTGTTTTGAAACTTCTGTATGTGTGATGTCTACTGTTAATTTTTATTGTTTATTTCACTTTATATATTATCTACCTCACTTGCTTTGGCAATGTTAACACATGTTTCCCATGCCAATAAAGCCCTTGAATTGAATTGAATTGAATTGAATTGAATTGAGAGAGAGAGAGAGAGAGAGAGAGAGAGAGAGAGAGAATTACGCTGGGTGACAGACAGAAAGAGAGAATTACGCTGGGTGACAGACAGAAAGCCTGAGGGTCTATTTATGAACCAGTGCATCAATCTAAGCAACATAATAAAAATAAAAAACATCCAAATCCATCAATTGTTGCATTGGCTGCGTCTCAATCCACCACATCTGCCCCTTCAGCATCTGTGGTAGAAGGTGGCAGAGCTCAAGCATTGTTTGTCAGACCATGAGACATCCCGAAAATCGGTCTTCCCATGAAAATGTCTGTAGTGTCCGAATGGTGTGACCTACAAACTATTATGACAAAGTATGTAAAGGTGTTTCAAGGCTTGTATTCTCCGATGTGCTGGCTTGGGGATTTGAACGAGAAACCTTTAGATTACTGTCCCGACTCTCTTAATTTTGAGGGCATGGCAGATTTACGCCCCCTTTGGAGAAATTGGGTACCCCTAGTAAACTGAAAAAAAAATTATCAAAAATTGCTAATATATGCATATAATAATTATTATTGGATAGAAAACACTCTAAAGCTTCTAAAACCGTTGGAATTATGTCTGTAAGTATAGCAGAACTCACAGGGCATGCATTCTTCCAAACTAGTTTTTGTGGCCATGAAAGTTGGAGCAACTTTGACGTCATGGCCCCCACCCTTCCCGACCACTTATGGATCTGGGGACACTTTCCATCTCTTCCACTAGATGTCCTCTTTCTTTAGAGCGTTCAATCGTTCAAATCGCGCGTTAGGGCGCGAATTGGTCACAGCCATTCCTTTGTTTCAGCACTCCTGGGAAGAGCAAACGATGCCCGGTTGAATTGAAGTTTGTTTTGCACGTCTAAAACATCATAAAGCTTGCTTCTGCACTTAGTTTGACCTGTTTAGTCGACATATAATGTGTAATTTTGAAGTTTTGATGCGCAACTTTTCCGGACCAGAGGACGTTTTGGGTGCATTTCAGCTGATGTTATTAGCAGTAGCTAATACAAAGACGCAAGACTTGAAACCAAACGATGTATTGGGTAAGTATGAACCCTTCCAGAACATTCTGAACGAAGACCATCGAAGGTAAGGGAATATTTATGCTTAAATCTGTGTTTCTGTTGACTCCAACATTACGTGGAAATGTAGCTTGGAACTGAGCGCTGTCTCAGCATATGGAATAGTGTGCGATTTCTGTAACGTTAAAAATAAATCTAACACAGCGGTTGCATAAAGAAGCAGTGTATCTTTCTAACTATATGTAGAACATGTATATTTAGCCAAAGTTTATGATGTCTATTTACGTTATCTTGCCGAGCTACCTAGATTTCCTGCGGGCATTTTTGAGTAATTTCTGAACATGAGTACATTGTAAATGGACATTTATGGATATATATGGCATATTATTGAAAAAAAAAAAATGTACTGTGTAACATGTCCTATCACTGTCATCTGATGAAGATTTTCAAAAGGTTAGTGAGCGATTTATTTTTTAATCCTGCTTTTATAATTTTATATTTTCTGGGACAAAATGGCTGCCGCTTGTCTTGGTTTCGGTGGTGGTCTAATATAAATGTGTGGTGTGTTTTCGCCGTAAAACATTTAAAAAATCTGACATGCTGGGTAGATGAACAAGGTGTTTATCTTTCATTTGAGCTATTGGACTTGTTAATGTGTGGAGGTTAAATATTTCTAAGAATATTTTTGCGTTCCATGCGCCACCGTTTGAGCTGAACGGGGGGGGGGGGGGGGGGGGGGGGGGGGGTGTTCCTCTAGAGGAACTCCTGGCATCAACAGGTTGTGTGTGTGTGTGTGTGTGTGAGTGTGTGTGTGTGTGTGTGTGTGTGTGTGTGTGTGTGTGTGTGTGTGTGTGTGTGTGTGTGTGTGTGTGTGTGTGTTTGTGTGTATGTGTGTATGTGTGTGTGTGTGTGTGTGTGTATGTGTGTATGTGTGTGTGTGTATGTACTGAGCTAAGGGGTTTGGTTTGAGGGTTATTTGCCTGTTCTCAGCAAGACAGGAGGGACGGTGAAAATAACAAAAAAAAACACTGGTATAACAAGACCCCCTGATAGTTGAACATATGAATGCTGATTCTTATCTTAAAAGTCTATTCATCTCCATTAGACGTTGCCGTTGGACCAATATATTTTAACATCACGGCAAGACACAAGATCCTAACCTTTGCTGTGATGTATTTCGTCCAGGATTGGACTTTGGGTGTGGACACAAAGATGGTAAGATACTATAATATTTACAGAGAGGGTTATTACAGTGTTACATTTTTGTATCAGATATGTATTTATTTTTATTTGCTTTATATATACTGTGTACACAGTTGTCAGTTTTATTTTCATAATTGTGTGTATCTCTTGCTTTGGCAATCTTGTTATTCATGCCATTTAAGCATATTGAATTTGAATGAATGAATTTGATATAAAGAGAGAGATAGAGAGAGATAATTTAAATTAATTGAAATATATACAAAAAAATCCTCTCTTTTACACTTTTTGCCTGTATTTTTTCTTCCCAATTCTCTGAAGGATAATTTCCGTCAGCCTGGTCTTGATCCCCCCAAACCTTTAGTCATGGCCCTTAAGTGTGTTGACGACAACGGCTGCACTGAACAAATGTACCACAAGGTGCAGAAGGAATATCTGGATCATGAAAACAGCAAGGTAAGGATCTTCAAACAAGCCTGGAAACAGGCAGGCAGGAGGATGTGCAGAAAAAAAGTACAATTCTGAAGACAATCTTAATCATGATCATATCAAGGCTAGTTGTGCTAACTCAGGAATTACAACTAAGATATACTCAGTGTTCAACGAAGCAGTCCGGACCAATAGAACAGAGCACGCAACCTCCTTCCAATTCCACTCCCTGCATTTCCTGCTGACTGACGCCATTCACCTCCTGAAAGAAAACCAAAAGACCTGTCACACCACATATCGAAGAACCAACATGGAGTTTGTTGGTAAAGTTAACCAAATAATGAGATTTGGCTTCTTTGCTTTTGTAAAGGATTCTAAGTGTAGCCGGTGTAGAGAGTCAGGCGCCGGACAGCAGATATGAGGAATCAACGTATTTTTACTCAAAATGTCAATATACAAAGTAAGAAGTACACGTACACCATGACAGACAGAAAATAAATAAACAATCATTCACAAAAAAAAACATGGGTGAACAGAGGGTTAAATAATGAACATGTAATTGTGGGATTGAAATCAGGTGTGTAAAACAAAGACAAAACAAATGGAAAATTAAAAGTGGATCGGCGGTGGCTAGAAAGCCGCGGAAGTCGTGACAACCTCAAGCTCTTTCAAACCAAATTTTTATATTTTTGGAGATAAATCCTGCTTTATCATAAAGACATGTTCAGGAGCTTATCTCAAGTCTTACCCAGTGAATGGAAACATGGAGGAGGAGGTGTTGATTCCACCATTTGAGATGTTCAACATTACCGAAACGACAATAGGCCAAAATGTTAATGACTGTAAGTATCTCTACAAACTTGAGCGTGTAGGGCTCCAGAGCAATCTGAATTGTAAAGCTGTATAGGAAAATACAGCAGTCAAACTGTCTGTCTGTCAGTGAAGCTGTCTGTCTGTCAGGCTGCTTGTGCTTGCTTGTTTCCTATGCACTGGGAAAAATATTATATGGAATTCCTGCTACCAACAACTCCATTACAGGTTACATACAGACCCGGGTTCAAATACTATTTGAAACATGTTCAAAAACATTAGCTATATTTAATTTAGATTGCCTGTTGCAATGTAACCAATAGAACAGTCCCCTAAGAGCAAACACTGCTCACCTGGCACTCCAGGCAGTTCAAAGAACACACTCAAAGTATTTGAAAGATTTCAAATCGTAGATTTACTGTATTATTTACTGTAACTATATTTACTGTATTATTTACTGCATTGTTTACTGTAGAAGTTACTGTTTCTACAGTTGAAGTCGGAAGTATTCATACACCTTAGCCAAATACATTTAAACTCAGTTTTCACAATTCCTGACATTTAATCCTAGTAAAAATGATCTGTCTTAGGTCAGATACGATCACCACTTTATTTTAAGAATGTGAAATGTCAGAATAATAGTAGAGAGAACTATTTATTTCAGCTTTTAATTATTTCATCACATTCCCAGTAGGTCAAAAGTTTACATACACTCAATTAGTATTTGGTAGCATTGCCTTTAAATTGTTTAACTTGGGTAAGAAATGTTGGATTGCCTTCCACAAGCTTCCCACAAGTTGGGTGAATTTTGGCACATTCCTCCTGACAGAGCTGGTGTAACCGAGTCAGGTTTGTAGGCCTCCTTGCTCTCACACACTTTCTCAGTTCTGCCCACTGTCACACCTTTTTACTTCTCTCTTTGGTAAGGTCGTGGTGTGAGAGGTATATTTCTGAGTTCTTGGCTGATTTCTTTGGATTGAGTTTGAAGGTAGGCCTTGAAATACATCCACAGGTACACCTCCAATTGACTCAAATGATGTCAAATTAGTCTATCAGTAGCTTCTAAGGCCATGACATCATTTTCTGGAATTGTACAAGCTGTTTAAAGGCACAGTCAACTTTGTGTATGTAAACTTCTGACCCACTGTAATTGTGATACAGTGAATTGTAAGTGAAATAATCTGTCTGTCAACAATTGTTGGGAAAATGACTTGTGTCATGCACATAGTAGATGTCCTAACCGACTTGCCAAAACTATAGTTTGTTAACAAGAAATTTGTGGAGTGGTTGAAAAACGAGTTTTAATGACTCCAACCTAAGTGTATGTAAACTTCCGACTTCAACTGTAAATAGTCACACAGAATTACATAAACACAGGATGGATCATACATTGACTAATAATGAACGGATACAATTTAGTACCCTGTCGTTCTGAAGAGATTGTCCGTCCTTTCCTAGGCCACGCACGTTTACAGCTGCTAATGAGAACTTGACATCTAGGATGTATCACTTCTTAATTAAGTGAATAAGAGTTCAAAGTTCATACCAAGTTGCCATACTAAGCTAATGCTTTATTCTGGCTAGTGTAGTCAAACTCATCCTTCCAGCGTTTGTCCATCTGCAATATGATTTCATAGGAAGTCAAAAGTCAAAAATAGCAAAAACTTTGAAAAAAACTTCACACACCCTTTAAAGAAATGCTTTCTGGACCGTTTTTCAAAATTATTTCGAATTTTGTGTCAATTACACATGTATAAGAACTGTATCAACATACTTTAGTCATATTTTATTATCATCATTTTTTATTAATTTTTTTACTTCCATTTGCAATATGATTTCATAGGAAGTCAAAAGTCAAAAGTCAAAAATAGCAAAAAAATTGAAAAAACTTCACACACCCTTAAAAAAGTGCTTTCTGGACCGTTTTTCGAAATTCTTTCAAATTTTGTGTCAATTACACATGTATAAGAACTGTATCAACATACATGAAGGGCACATTTTGGTATTTGCTGTATGATTGATGAGAAACTCCATATTGCAAATGTACGGTCCCTTAGTAGACGTCCATGAATGTTTCTAAAATTTGCGGACGGCGGCGGGCCGTGCACCGGGGCCAGATCTTCCGGGAAGTCATCAAACAAAGTCTCTCAGACACTCGGGTTTCCGTTTTATAACATTTTCAAATTTTGGTCATTTTTCCACTGTCCCGTTAGATACCACCAGGTGGCGAATGTAATCATATTGAGAATGTACAAAACATCACCAATCACGACATGGCCATTTCTCCTAAATGGAAAAGACTTCGAAGACGAAACTTGGTGAGCATAGGTTTGGCATAATGGGCAGTTAGCCCCGAACAAGATGGCGTCGAGGCCTTAACTCTTTTTGAGTTAAGGCCATTTTTCTGGGATTAACCTCTAGCATCGAGCAATCCCGTATCCGGGAGCTCATTACCATAACGCAACGTTTCCTATTCATGAAAATCGCAAATGAAATAAATATATTCAAACACAAGCTTAGCCTTTTGTTAACAATACTGTCATCTCAGATTTTCAAAATATGCTTTTCAACCAAAGCTACACAAGCATTTGTGTAAGAGTATTGATAGCCTAGCATAGCATTAAGCCTAGCATTTAGCAGGCAACATTTTCACAAAAACAAGAAAAGCATTCAAATAAAATCACTTACCTTTGAAGAACTTCGGATGTTTTCAATGACGAGACTCTTAGTTAGATAGCAAATGTTCATTTTTTCCAAAAATATTATTTGTGTAGACGAAATAGCTCCGTTTTGTTCATCACGTTTGGCTAAGAAAAATACCGGAAAATGCAGTCACTTACAACGGCAATTTTTTTTCTCCAAATTAGCTCCATAATATCGACAGAAACATGGCAAACGTTGTTTAGAATCAATCCTCAAGGTGTTTTTCACATATCTATTCAATAATCTTTCAGTGGTGGCAGTCAGCTTCTCATCAGAAGCAAACGGAAAAATACTGCAGCTGTAGATTACGCAATAATTGCAACGGAGGACACCAAGCGAACACCTGGTAGATGTATTCTCTTATGGTCAATCTTCCAATGATATGCCTACAAATACGTCACAATGCTGTCGACACATTGGGGAAGCGACAGAAAGATGAAGCTCATTCGTGGCCCATTCACAGCCATATATGGAGTCATTGGCATGAGGCGGTTTCAAAAAATGAGGCACTTCCTGATTGGATTTTTATCTGTTTTTTTTTCTGTAACATCAGTTCTGTGGCACTCACAGACAATATCTTTGCAGTTTTGGAAACGTCAGAGTGTTTTTCTTTCCAAAGCTGTCAATTATATGCATAGTCGAGCATCTTTTCGTAACAAAATATCTTGTTTAAAACGGGAACGTTTTTCATCCAAAAATTAAAATAGCGCCCCCTATATTCAAGAAGTTAAAGGTCAAAAACAAAAATAGAGCACTAATTTGGCCACTTCACGTCAAAGTACATGAACATACGGAGTCAGGAAAAAAGAAGCAGACATTTATCTATTGTAATTTAAGAGAAATCGTACAATGTACAATTGGTGATGTTAATTTTTTTTATTCCCACAAAAGTTACAGATCCAGTTGCAGCGTGTTCAGACGAATCTGTTAAGGCAGGTTTCGGAGCTCTGTGGGATTTCTGTGATTTTCTGTGATTTTCTGTAATAACACACACTCATTCAACCCTCTGTAAATAAGTCAGTTCTTAATGTAAAGACTTAAAACCTCTATTGTCTATAAGAGCCTCCAAGGAGGATATGTGTTCACTTTCAGCTTCCTGTGTCAACCGGAAGTGCCTTAAATTGGGGTCATAGTGGCTGTTTCGAAGGGTTAAAAAGGTCAGATCTTTCCAAAACTTCATATGTGTGATTAGGCAACCCTCATGTACTGTAAATCAGTAATTTCTCCCAACAGATGTCAAAGAAAAACTCTCTCACACACACACACACACATCAAGAATGGAGTGACACAGTGCGGGGCTTAAAGACACACAGAGCCTGCAATGGCATTGCCATAAATCTCTAGGCAGTGCCAAGTTCAACAAGATGCCCCGCTTTACCGTAGCTCGCTCGGTCTGAGCACAGCGACCGTGAAAAAAAGAAGGCTCAAAATGAAGCCTGGCCCTAAATTTCAGGTGCTTTTGGGAGACAGCGGGAGAACCGTTAGGGTTAGAAGCACAATTCGACCTCAGGAACGTTCCTGAGGTCCTCCTGACCAGTGAAAAACCTAACCTAGACCATGTAGCATTAACCCTTAACAGTGAAAAGAAGGTGTTTATATCAAACAGTTTGCAATGACTTCTCTCCCCATAGGAATACATTGCCTGCTCCCCTAAATTCAACCTGAAGCCTATGTGGGTTATGAATGCCTTATGAACCTGTCTTCAATGACAATTCATCAGGCCACTATTAGGTCTACCTGTGTCGATTCTAAGCTTCCTGGAGCAACCGGAAGTGGTTAAATTCACCCTAAAGGTGTTTGATTTACCAAACCAGCAGTTTGTGAAAATCACTGCATTCAACCCTGTGTAAATCCGTCATTTCTTAACGTAAATTTACAAGTAGAGGTTGTTTCAAAGGGTTTAAAAAGGTCCGATCTTTCCAAAACTTCATTTGTGTGATTAGGCTATCTTCATGAACTGTAAATCAGTCATTTCTCTCAACAGATGTCAAAGAAAAAACTCTCACACACACACACACACACACACACACACACACACACACACACACACCACACACACACACACACACACACACACACACACACACACACACACACACACACACACACACACACAGGGCTTAAAGACACAGAGCCTGCAATGGCATTACCAGAATCTCAAGGCCGTGTCGAGTTCAAGAAGATGCCCCGATTGACCGCAGCTCGTTCGCTCTGAGCGCAGCGACCGTGAAAAAAGTAGGCCCAAAATGAAGCCTGGCCCTAAATTTCAGGTGCTTTTGGGAGACAGAGGGGGAACCGTTCGGGTTAGAAGGACAATTCAACCACAGGAATGTTCCTAAGGTCCTCCAGATCTGTGCTAGCCTAACCTTGACCGTGTGGCATTAACCTCTTGCGACGAGCAAACCCGTATCCGGGAGCGTAATCATAGCCTCAAATGCATTAGCATAACGCAGCGGACATAAACTTTTCCTATTCATGAAAATCGCAAATGAAATGAAATAAATATATTCAAACACAAGCTTAGCCTTTTGTTAACAACACTGTCATCTCAGATTTTCAAAAAATGCTTTACAGCCAACGCTAGACAAGCATTTGTGTAAGTTTATCATGGCATAATGCTATGCTAGGCTCTGCTGGCAGCAGGCAACATTTTCACGAAAATAAGAAAAGCAACCAAATTAAATAATTTACCTTTGAAGAACTTCAGATGCTTTCACTCAGGAGGACTCCCAGTTAGATAGCAATGTTCCTTTTTTCCAAAAATATTATTTTTGTAGGCGAAAAAGCTCCCGTTTCTTCATCATGCTTGGCTGAGAAATCGACCGGAAAATGCTGCAACTATAACGCCAAACTTTAAAAAAAATGTGCTCCATAATATCGACAGAAACACGGCAAACGTTGTTTAGGATCCATCCTCAAGGTGTTTTTAACATATATATTCGATAATATATCCGTCGAGGCAATTGGTTTCTCATAAGAAGCGATTGGAAAAATGGCAACTTCAGTATTTTACGCGAGATTTTCTGCGGGAGACACCATGTGACCACATGCTATATATGGTCCCTTACAGCCATTCTTCAATGGAAATGCCTACAAAGACGTCACAATGCTGTAGACACCTTGGGGAAAACGTGGAAAACGTTTCTAAAACTGGTTCAATCATGTCTGTGACTATAACAGAACTTATGCAGCAGGCAAAACACTGAGGAAAAACTGTTCAGAATTATTTATTTTTTTTCCTCTGACCGTTCCCTCAGTTGTCTTTGCCAAGGGAAATTTGATAGCGACCATTTTACAGTTCCTACGACTTCCACAGGATGTCACCAGTCTTTGGAATTGGGTTGAAGTTAATCATTGGTGCAACGAAGAAGAGGCACATCCTGGAACACCGTTTACACTGTTGATAGTTACGCAAGAGGGAAAATGGTGCATGTTTTGTTTACTTGCTCTATTGAATACAGATTGCCCCGTCTACAATTTGATCGATTATTAACGTTTAAAAATACCTAAAGTTGCATTACAAAAGTAGTTTGAAATATTTTGGCAAAGTTTATAGGCAACTTTTGAAATATTTGGAGTGACGTTGTGTTTTGGAAAGCTGTTTTTTTTCCGGATCAAACCTGCTTTATAAATGGACATTTTGGGTATACATGGACGGAATTAATCGAAAAAAAGGATCAATTGTGATGTTCATGGACATATTAGAGTGCCATCAAAGAAGCTCGTCAAAGGTAATGCATGTTTTATATTTTATTTCAGCGTTTTGTGTAGCGCCTGCTACGCTAGTTCTTTTGTTTACAACTGGTTCAGGGGGATGCATGCTATCAGATAATAGCTTCTCATGCTTTCGCCGAAAAGCATTTTTAAAATCTGACATGTTGGCTGGATTCACAACGAGTGTAGCTTTAATTGAGTACCCTGCATGTGTGATTTAATGAATTTTGAGTTTTATAGCGTTTTATTTGAATTTGGCGCTCTGCATTTCCCCGAGGCTATTGGCCACTTGAGACGCTAGCGTTTCACTATCCCCAAGAGTTGGGGGTGATAAGTTTTCAAATTTTCAAAATTTGACCCTTGGGTCTTGACTTGATGAGCATTTGCAATATGAAAATGTAAGGTGGAGCGTTCCCAACCTTTTGATGTTACCGTACTCTCTGTATGTTAACAAAGGGCTTCCCAAGAGTCCATTCTGTAGAGTAGAGAGAGAAAAGGGGGAAAGGTATTTATGGGGGTCATTAACCTCACCAACAGGGCAACATCATGACACTGTTTTTACTAGTTTGTTTTGAATATACATTGGGCTCATTCCTCTGTTCTTTTCTGGACATCAGAGGCTGACTTCTTCTGTCTGGACAGGTGTATTGCCACAAGGCTTGCAGTTCACCTTGATAACGTACTACAGGATAGGGTCATTGCCATACTGCTCTTCACATGAGCCATTGCTGTTGAGTGGTTGTAAGTCTACTCTGGCCAACACTTCTAGGCTCCTCCCAACACAATACCACAAACAACAGAACTTGGGTCTATTTAACCCACTCCTGATGTAATGGAATGTCCTTGAGCACTACAGATACTGTCATGTCCCTAGTGTTATATAAATATTCATACACATAGCTCATATAAACAAAGACATTCCATCGCAAGAACACATACACCCAGCCATAAGACTGACCCCCTCTTTTCTCTTCTTTCACGACCCCCTCTGCTCTCCTGTATCAGATTTCCAGACACACAAATATCTCCTTGTATAAACACACATCTCATCCCCCTCTACTGGTCGGGTCCCAAGAGCAAAGTACTTTTGCTGTGCACCAATGGGGCCCGCTCTGGCTAGAGCAAGGCCCGCCTCCAACCCTTTGTGACCAATCAGAAGACCAAAACGACAAGACTCCACCTACTTTATTCTATGTATAAAAATGAATGTAACCGTTGTATAAGGTCTCTTTTTCACCTGACTCCTTGCCGAGTTATGTGAACTAGATCCGTGCACGTAAAACTGCGGGACAAGATATCTCTGACTCATTAAAACTGTCTTTTGTTACAACTGAAATCCACTCTGTCCAGCGTCCGTGATTTGGTCTCAACTCTCCAGTATTTTAAACACTAACACTAGTGCTATTTAAATCTTAAAATCTCATAGCATGCATTTGCTCTACTGGTGGCCCATACAATCTTAGCTAGTATACGCTAGACTTTAAAGCTTTTGATGATACACTGAATTTAGTGTTTTTATTGCTGGGCTGGAAATATAGCCTGCATCTGTAGCTCTCCAGGACAAGAGATGGTGACCACTGAAGAGAGAGAGCAAGGTAGCTGTAACTGCTGTTGGAAGGAGAAGAGGACCAAAGCGCAGCGTGGTAAGTGTCCATGTTAAATGTATTCAATAGCTGAACATTGAAACCCAAAGTAAACAAAATAACAACCGAAACAGTCCTGTCTGGTAGAGACACAGAGACAGAAAACTACCCACAACTCAAGTGGGAAAAACAGGCTGCCTAAGTATGGTTCTCAATCAGAGACAACGATTGCCAGCTGCCTCTGATTGGGAACCATACCAGGCCAAACACATAGAAATAGAAAACATAGAACACAAAACAAAATGCAATAAAATGCAAATGATTTACTTAAAAATCATACAATGTGATTTTCTAGATTTTGTTTTAGATTCCGTCTCTCACAGTTGAAGTGTTCCTATGATAAAAATTACAGACCTCTATCTGCTTTGTAAGTAGGAAAACCTGCAAATCGGCAGTGTATCAAATAATTGTTCTCCCCACTGTAAGTGTGATGAAAGACTGAAGTGAGAATGAATAACAATAAACATAGTAGTGTCTACTCTTCTTCACTAGGGGCTCATTTAACTATACAGGAATACGTTGTGTTTCAGTAACAGAACTACCAAACACTGCATCAACAGATCTTTACCAAATAACCTGTTAAGTGGGCAATTCTAATTTGGGACTGGGACCCATCGTTAAAATCTATCTACTGATTTGATGAAACGTTGACACTGTTTCCAACACATTTGGACCATGATGACAGTGTCTCACAGGAGATGTTTTAACAAGGTCCCTAGTAGCTATCTATAACCCTTTCCCTACTCCCATGCTGTGACGCTTTTCACTCTTCCTCATGGACCTGTGACAGGCAGCCCTCACGGTGATCTCCCCGGCTTTGTTAGATACTGTGTAGAAGACATGAATAACAATTATTTTTAGCTAGCAAATATAGCTAGCAAGCATAACTTAACCAAGCTAACGAAAATACACACATTCTCAGGTAGATTCTGTCAAAGTTCTGTCATTTTACGAAGTAACTAGCTAGCTACAGTTAATAGTTAAATTAGCTAGCTAATGATTGTAGCTAGCTAACGTTATATCTGTCACTGACTTGGTACTCACCTTCATAGTTGTCTATGTAGCTTCCTACATACATCTGAGCCCCTTTTCATTCTTTCTAGCTGGAGTCTCGGAGGCTGATGTAACAATTCGATGTACATCATTAATATTAATTTGAGGCAAGTCCTGAAGACCCCTAGTAAAAAAACTGCGACATAGTGGTAGTAACGTTATATCGTCGATAACAACTAGACTGACCGGAAATAGCCCAACCGATAGGAAGTGTGTTTTAGAACGTTCGATCATGGAATGTGCATAAGGGCTATTATGCTCATTGACTGAACGTTCCTAATTACCGTGGAAATGATGCATCACAAGAGTTATTATATTATTTGGGGAAAGGCATTCTATGAGGTAGGGCAGGGCAGTGACTTTTGCAACCAAATAATTTTACTGTACCTGGTCGAATAATGGTCCAACAAGGTGCCACTGGTGGAATCAGTAGGCCATTTTTTTAGTGACATTAAACTAGTAGTGACATTAAACTAGTTAGGTATAGGCGGGACGCAAATGTCTCAACTGGCCAATTGCCAGGGAAAATGCTGAGCGCCAGATTCGAATAAAAACTATAAAATTCAAACTTCATTAAATCACACATGTAAGATCCTCAATTAAAGCTACACTCGTTGTGAATCCAGCCAACATGTCAGATTTTAAAAATGCTTTTCAGCGAAAGCATAAGAAGCTATTATCTGATAGCCTGCACCATCTGCACCACCAGTAAACAGAGTTAGCATATTTCAACCCTGCAGGCGCTACACAAAACGCTGAAATAAAATATAAAACGTGCATTACCTTGACAAGCTTCTTTTGTTGGCACTCCAATATGTCCATAAACATCACAATTGATCCTTTTGTTCGATTAATTCCGTCCATATATATCCAAAATGTCCATTTATAAAGCGCGTTTCATCCAGAAAATAACAGCTTACTAAAAACGCAGTCACTACAACATATTTCAAAACTTGCCTATGAACTTTGCCAAAATATTTCAAAACTACTTTTATTGCGATCAAGGGCGGGAGGAGGGACAGGGGAGGAGGACCACCAGGTCCTTCTTCACACGCAGCTCCTTCACCTCAGGGGAACAACGACCTGAGAGGGGAAGGGGGTGGGAGAGAGGAGGAGTGAGAAGGAAGGATGGAGAGGTAAAAGAGAGAGAAAGGGAGAGATAGGAAGTATGGGAGATGGGCAAGAGTAGGGAGTTACAAGATGAGAGGAAGAGCGAGAGAGATCGTCTTTGTTTGGAAATGTAGTAGATTTGATGGATGTGTTTAATAGTGGAATAAATGTGATATAATTATTACTATTATATATATTTGAACTTTTATTTAACTAGGCAAGTCAGTTAGTTATTTACAATAACGGCCAAACGCTAACCCAGACGACCCTGGGCCAATTGTATGCCGCCCTATGGGACTTCCAATCACGGCCAGTTGTGATACAGCCTGGAACCGAACCAGGGTCTGTAGTGAAGCCACTAAAACTGAGATACAGTGACTTAGACTGCTGCGCCACTCGGGAGCCCAAGGGCCTTAAACATGTTTAAGAGTAGAATAGATGTGATATAATGCCATTAAACCTGTTTAATAGCGGAATAGTGTTCATACTCAACCTCTCCAGGGAGAGTCTCCAGGACTTTCCCTGACCAGGGCCGAACTCACAAGCTCTGGATCTGGACTCATCAGAGAATGACATATTAATGACATATTGTGTGTCGTGCTTCCCAGCTCCAGTCCTCAACACCCCCGACGGTTCACATTTTCCTTGTAGCCCCAGACAAACTTGCACATTTTCTCATCAGTGGTGTTTCCACTAAACTGTCTTTTTGCAGATAAAAATCAATGTGTGATGATGTAGACACACAAAACATTATTTTTCGCTTAAGTTTTCATGTACTGAATAAAAATGTAAAGTTCAATATGTTTCCATTTTCAACTGTACCGATAGTTATATCCCAGGTTAGGTTAAGTAGCAAATGTGCATATTTTGGTCTTGGCACGAGCGTTCTAGCCAACAGCTCACAGATACAGTGTGGAAAGGCTAGTCTACATGATGAGATTACTATCGATAAGAGCAAGAACATTTGTATTTGTCAAACTGCAGTCAAGCATCGATCATCACGTCACCAGAATAAGACCCTCGATATTTATTGGAAAAGAGCGTCAAAATCGCCTTGCACTTTCAGTTATTTCATCTGTAGCCTAATAAACTGCCTGACTTCCCGAGTCGTAGTGGGAGGACCACACAACCATGACTCCCAGTTTACTTATGATGGTTGTTACATCAATACTAGCATATAAAGACCTTTCCATCTCCACTTCTCACATCCTTCATTCTACCGCCACAAAAAGATCCCACCATGTCGAAAAGAAAAAGTTATCTGTTGGAATTTATAAAATTATACCAAAACATCCTGTTTCCATCAGAGCTGTGGTGATGTTTATTTTATACGGTATGACTTTACAGGCATAAAACATGTGGATGGTTAAAGATATAGACCATCATCAAAGAGAACTCATTAGGTAAGTAACACTACACTGCTAAACCACATCCTGAGTTAAACTCTTCATTGGACACATTCTGTTGTTATTTGGTGTTACAGAAGTTTGGACAGTAGAAGTATTTTATCATCTTTCCCAACATGCATTTGGAGTGTGTGTGATTGACAGATGGGTCTCACCACTGAGCCAGTTGATGGACTGATGTACGTGCACCTCTTGACCTGTTGCCCTGGTGATGTCAAACATCGTGCCCAGGAAGTTAGAAGGGGAGGCGGTGTACAGCACTCCATCTACAATACTCATATAGACAGGATGTGATAGAGTGTGAGCGTGTTTGTGTGCCTGACCTGCAGTAACAGCAGTGTGACGTTGTCTGGGATCATAAGGACACTTCTCCTTCCCAACTGTGTCACCTTCTTCCTTCACTAGGGCAAAAGTCACTGGGTCCTGAACACACACACAGTCTATATTTAGTATGTGAACCAGTGGAGGTTGCTGAGGCTATTTTAAATGTAAAATATTTTTTTATTTTTTTATTTAACCAGGCAAGTCAGTTCAGAACAAATTGTTATTTACAAAGACAGCCTACCGGGGAACAGTGGGTTAACTGCCTTGTTCAGCGGCAGAGCAACAGATTTTTTACCTTGTCAGCTCAGGAATTCAATCTAGCAACCTTCCTGTTACTAGTTCAATGCTCTAACCACTAGGCTACCTGCCACCCCAGTAGGACGGCTCATAGTAATGTCTGGAACGGCGCAAATGGAACGGCATCAAACACATGGAGACCATATGTTTGATGTATTTGATATGGTTCCACTGATTCCGCTCCAGCCATTACCAGGAGCCTGGTCTCCCCAATTAAGGTCCCGCCTCCTGTGACGTGTACATCATGTGTGTAAGCCTATCAACTAAATACATGAACTCAATGAATAACATGTGTTTCACCACAACAGTGAAAGAGCATCTAGCAGGTGTATCATAATAATAATGTTATTATAGGTGTAGAGTATAATAATAATATAGGTGTAGAGTATAATAATAATATAGGAATAGAGTATAATAATAATATAGGAATAGAGAATAATAATAATATAGGTGTAGAGTATAATAATAATATAGGAATAGAGTATAATAATAATAATATAGGTGTAGAGTATAATAATAATATAGGAATAGAGTATATAATAATATAGGAATAGAGTATAATAATAATATAGGTGTAGAGTATAATAAAATATAGGTGTAGAGTATAATAATAATATAGGTGTAGAGTATAATAATAATATAGGTGTAGAGTATAATAATAATATAGGAATAGAGTATAATAATAATATAGGTGTAGAGTATAATAATAATATAGGAATAGAGTATAATAATAATATAGGTGTAGAGTATAATAATATAATATAGGTGTAGAGTATAATAATAATATAGGAATAGAGTAATAATAATATAGGTGTAGAGTATAATAATAATATAGGAATAGAGTATAATAATAATAATATAGGTGTAGAGTATAATAATAATATAGGAATAGAGTATAATAATAATATAGGAATAGAGTATAATAATAATATAGGTGTAGAGTATAATAATAATAATAATATAGGTGTAGAGTATAATAATAATATAGGAATAGAGTATAATAATAATATAGGTGTAGAGTATAATAATAATATAGGAATAGAGTATAATAATAATATAGGTGTAGAGTATAATATAATATAGGAATATAGAGTAATAATAATATAGGAATAGAGTATAATAATAATATAGGTGTAGAGTATAATAATAATAATAATATAGGTGTAGAGTATAATAATAATATAGGAATAGAGTATAATAATAATATTATAGGTGTAGAGTATAATAATAATAATAATATAGGAATAGAGAATAATAATAATATAGGAATAGAGTATAATAATAATATTATAGGTGTAGAGTAATAATAATAATAATATAGGTGTAGAGTATAATAATAATATAGGAATAGAGTATAATAATAATAATATAGGAATAGAGTATAATAATAAATATAGGAATAGAGAATAATAATAATAATATAGGAATAGAGAATAATAATAAAATAGGAATAGAGTATAATAATAATAATATTATAGGTGTAGAGTATAATAATAATATAGGAATGGAGTATAATAATAATATTATAGGTGTAGTAGTATAATAATATAGAAATAGAGTATAATAATAATATTATAGGTGTAGAGTATAATAATAATTATATAGGAATAGAGTATAATAATAACAATATAGGAATAGAGAATAATAATAATATAGGAATTGAGTATAATAATAATATAGTGTAGAGTATAATAATAATATAGGAATAGAGTATAATAATAATATTATAGGTGTAGAGTATAATAATAATATAGGAATAGAGTATAATAATAATATAGGAATAGAGTATAATAATAATAATATAGGAATAGAGTATAATAATAATATTATAGGAATAGAGTATAATAATAATATTATAGGTGTAGAGTATAATAATAATATAGGAATAGAGTAATAATAATAATATAGGAATAGAGTATAATAATAATATAGGAATAGAGTAGAATAATAATAATAATATAGGAATAGAGTATAATAATAATATAGGAATAGAGTAGAATAATAATAATAATATAGGAATAGAGTATAATAATAATAATATAGGAATTGAGTATAATAATAATAATAATAATATTAATAAAATATAGGTGTAGAGTATAATAATAATATAGGAATATAGTATAATAATAATATAGGAATAGAGTATAATAATAATAATAATAATATTAATAAAATATAGGTGTAGAGTATAATAATACTAATAATGATAATATAGGTGTAGAGTATAATAATACTAATAATGATAATATAGGTGTAGAGTATAACAATAAAAAAATTATATAGGTGTAGAGTATAATAATAATAATGATAATATAGGTGTAGAGTATGAGAAGAGACAGAGGAGAGAGTTAAAAGTGGTGCACTGAATAGGGAAAAAAATTACCAGATGGGGAAAACAGAAGCCTGTTTGTATCAATTAAATACATCTTTACGATCTATGCTGAAACAGTTCAAGTGCGCTGGGATAAGGAATATTTTGGGGATTTTCAAGTCCCTGATTGCCTTTTAGTTTAAGCTAGGCTGAAGCATGTTTGACAACTCCTTCTTACCACAGGGCCTTAAAAGAGCAGGATAAAGTTGCCTCTAGACACAGATCTCAGGTCAGTTACATTCCTCACCATAATGGCTAAGGTTAGGATTTGGGTAGATATCATGATCCTCGATCATGTGAAGCTAGCTCTAAACAGATCAATAAAATATGGTTAGAATCAGTATCATAATGCAGGGTTTCTCAACTCAGGTGAGGAGGAGAGGAGACAGGAAACTGAAGGAGAGGAGACGGGAGGAGAGGAGATGGGAGTAGAGGAGATGGGAGAATGGAGCCTTAGTGTCAGAGAGAGACAGAGGAGGAAGAAGAAAATTAAGAGAATGAGGAAGAGAGAAAAAATGTGACAAATATTTGTTGTTTAGATTTAGAGGAGAGAATGTAGATTTGTATTTCACACAGAGTCAGCCTATGCAACTTATTATGTATCAAGGTTAAGCACATTTTTACTCCTGAACATATTTAGGTATGCCATAACAAAGGGGTTGAATACTTTCTGACTCAAGACATTTCAGCAATCTTTTATTAATTTGTAAAAAAAAAAATGAAAAACATATTTCCACTTTGACATTATGAGTTATTGTGTGTAGGACAGTGGCAATAAAATCTCAATTTAATCAATTTACAAATTCAGCGTGTAAACAACAAAATGTGGAAAAAGTCTAGGCTGTGAATACTTTCTGAAGTCCTGTAGCTGGTATCATGACTTTCAGAGTGACAATCAACATCATAACTAACAGTGAGAGAGAACTATTTCTCACAGACCCAGTAATGGTTAGATGAACACGGATAGTCATGCTTTCCTTGGTCTGGTGAACTGTGAGAGAACAACGCACAGTCCTCCGACTCATCACCATTAGGCTGTCCACTCCCCCAGAACCTGCAGTAGAAACAACAGAGTGAGACTGACCACTCTCTCAGAACCTAGAGTATGAACAACACGGAGTTAGACTGGAAGCTCTCTCAGAACCAAGAGAATGACACAACACAGAGTTAGACTGGAAGCTCTCTCAGAACCAAGAGAGATGTGGTCAGTGTTATTAGAGCAGTAGTCCCTTACCTTGGGGTGGTCAGTGGGTTTCCGTCCACCCATTTCCAGGTCCCCTCAGTAACAGAGTCAGTCAGACCAATCCAAAAACTACTGTTGAGGTTGAAGAGAAACTCCTGTTGGTGAGAAAGATACTGATATTGTCAAACTATAGACAATATGTGTTAAATACTGGAAGATACATTACTGACCAAGAGATGTTTGATCATAACCCCCCCCCTGCCATCTCTCTCTCTCTCTCCTCTCTCTCTCTCTCTCTCACCTGTTCCTTTTCACTGTTTATGATCACCAGGTCTGCTCCTCTCTCCACACATTCCTGTCTGCTCTCCTCCCAGGTTTTAGCCTTAGTAAACAGGAAGTACCAACTGGATTCAAACCGTATGCCAGCCTTCTGGACAGGTTTGTTCTACAAGATAATAACATGAATTCCCATCTTATTATTCTGCACATATTATTGTAGAATACAAAACACAAGTTCACTGCATATAGATATGTGATGTTATGATCATTTATTAGGTGAACTCACTCAGATTAGATAACTTTGACATGACATCATCTTTCTCTTTCTGTAGCTGGTCTCTCTCTTTAGTCAGGATGTTGTAACTGGTCTGTAGCTGGTCTCTCTCTGTTGAGTCGTGATCACCAATGACTCCATCTGTAAAAGGGAAAAGTTCATCAAACATTTAGCTACCATACCTTTGATGATTAAGTATGATTAAGTAGGCGACTTAAGTCTCAGTGACAACATACTAAACTTACAGTAGACAGACAGGCCTATGATCCCAGCCAGTAAGAGAACACACAGCAGCCCCAGACACACTGCAGCAACTCCAGAGGGTCTCTTCCACCACTGAAAATGTACTGAATCACACATTATTAAAGTATGATATTTGGTAATGTGTTTTACTGTATCATTCACGATTGGACAAATAAATAAATGAAATTGTATTTGTCACATGCGCTGTATCCAACAGGTGTTTTAAGAAAAAACTAAAAAAAGAAATACAAGTAACAAATAATTAAAGAGCAGCAGTAAAATACCAATAGCGAGGCTATAAACAGGGTTACCGGTACAGAGTCAGTGTGTGGGAGCACTGGTGTCGAGGTAATTGAAGTAATATGTACATGTTGGGTAAAAGACGGGGGCAATGCCATAGTCTGGGTAGCCGTTTGAATAGACGTTCAGGAGTCTTATGGCTTGGGGGTAGAAACTGTTTATAAGCCTCTTAGACCTAGACTTAGGCGCTCTGGTACTGCTTGCCATGCGGTAGCAGAGAGAACAGTCTATGATTAGAGTTGCTGGAGTCTTTGACAATGTTTATGGCCTTCCTCTGACACCGAGAGAGAGCGTGATCACACAGCTAAAATGCTACAAAGCTATATTACTACATGGTAATCTCACCTGTTTAATGTGTGTGTGCGTGTGCGGTAATCTTACCTGAAGCAACAACTCCTTCTCGTGGACTGGGTTTAAAGGCTCTTACGTTGGCATATAATTTGTTCTCGCATTGCATCAGGCTCATCTTCTTTCAAATCCATCTGAGATTTCATAGACTCCTCTGACAACTTAACACACTTGTGATCAAATACAGTAACTTTTACTTCTAACCTCA
>NC_048574.1:78805687-78838187 GCF_013265735.2 Oncorhynchus mykiss
CCCCCCCCCCCCCCCCCCCCCCCCCCCCCCCCCCCCCCCCCCCCCCCCCCCCCCTCAAAAGATGACATGGCTCTTTGTCGTCCCCCCCCCCCCTTCAAAAGATGACATGGCTCTTTGTCCCCCCCCTCCCTCAGAGCCGGTGTACAGGTCGTCGTGCGCCCTGACGGTCCACGCTATCAGCCACTACAGCCCTGATGTCCTGAAGGGGCATGCGGTGGTAGCGTTGCCGCTAGCCTTCTTGGGTATGCACCAGGCGCCGGGACCAGACGAGGAGAAGGGAGAGAGCCACGACGCCACGCTGTGGAACGAAGTCTGGCAGGAACACGTACCAGGTCAGAGAGAGAGAGGAGAGGAACACACACCTGGTCAGAGAGGAGAGGAACACACACCTGGTCAGAGAGGAGAGGAACACACACCTGGTCAGAGAGGAGAGGAACACACACCTGGTCAGAGAGGAGAGGAACACACACCTGGTCAGAGAGGAGAGGAACACACACCTGGTCAGAGAGGAGAGGAACACACACCTGGTCAGAGAGGAGAGGAACACACACCTGGTCAGAGAGAGAGAGGAGAGAAACACACCTGGTCAGAGAGAGAGGAGAGAAACACACACCTGGTCAGAGAGAGGAGAGAAACACACACCTGGTCAGAGAGAGGAGAGAAACACACACCTGGTCAGAGAGAGGAGAGAAACACACACCTGGTCAGAGAGAGAGAGAGGAGAGAAACACACACCTGGTCAGAGAGAGAGAGAGGAGAGAAACACACACCTGGTCAGAGAGAGAGAGACACACACACCTGGTCAGAGAGAGAGAGGAGAGAAATACACACCTGGACACTCACAGTGGAGAGTCACTACTCTGTAGAGAGAGTGTCTGGTCGAAGACACTGCATTGGGGTGTTAGCTGTGCCACTAGAGATTCTGGGTTCGAGTCCAGGCTCCGTTACATCCGGCCACGACCGGGAGACCCATGGGACGTACAATTGGCTCAGCGTCGTCCAGGTTAGGGGAGCGTTTGGCCGGGCAGGGACGTCCTTGTCCCATCGCGCTCTAGCGACTCCTGTGGCGGGCCGGGCGCAGTGCACGCTGCCACGGTCGTGTGGCGCGTTGGTGCGGCTGTCTTCAGGGTTAAAGCGGTATGTCAAGAAGCAGTACGGCTTGGTTGGGTCGTGTACCGGAGGACGCGCGGCTCTCGACCTTCGACCTCTCCCCAGTCCGTACGGGAGTTGCAGCGATGAGACAACACTAACTAATCAAATCAAATCAAAGTTTATTCGTCACGTGCGCCGAATACAATATAGACTTTACAGTGAAATGCTTACTTACAGGCTCTAACCAACAGGGTAAAAAAGGTATTAGGTGAACAATAGGTAAGTAAAGAAATAAAACAACAGTAAAAAGACTGGTTATATACAGTAGAGGCTATATACAGTAGAGGCTATATACAGTAGAGGCTATATACAGTAGAGGCTATATACAGGAGAGGCTATATACAGGAGAGGCTATATACAGGAGAGGCTATATACAGGAGAGGCTATATACAGGAGAGGCTATATACAGGAGAGGCTATATACAGGAGAGGCTATATACAGGAGAGGCTATATACAGGAGAGGCTATATACAGGAGAGGCTATATACAGGAGAGGCTATATGCAGGAGAGAGGCTATATGCAGGAGAGAGGCTATATGCAGGAGAGAGGCTATATGCAGGAGAGAGGCTATATGCAGGAGAGAGGCTATATGCAGGAGAGAGGCTATATGCAGGAGAGAGGCTATATGCAGGAGAGAGGCTATATGCAGGAGAGAGGCTATATGCAGGAGAGAGGCTATATGCAGGAGAGAGGCTATATGCAGGAGAGAGGCTATATACAGGAGAGAGGCTATATACAGGAGAGAGGCTATATACAGGAGAGAGGCTATATACAGGAGAGAGGCTATATACAGGAGAGAGGCTATATACAGTAGAGAGGCTATATACAGGAGAGAGGCTATATACAGGAGAGAGGCTATATACAGGAGAGAGGCTATATACAGGAGAGGCTATATACAGGAGAGAGGTTATATACAGTAGCGAGGCTATATACAGTAGAGAGGTTATATACAGTAGCGAGGCTATATACAGTAGAGGCTACATACAGACACCGGTTAGTCAGGCTGATTGTGGTAGTCTGTACATGTAGATATGGTTAACCGCTCTGGTATCAGTGGGACGGTAGCTCTGGTACCAGTGGGACGGTAGCTCTGGTATCAGTGGGACGGTAGCGTCTCACCTCGACAACAGCCAGTGAAAGTGCAGGGCGCCAAATTCAAAACCACATAAATCTCATCATTAAAATTCCTCAAACAGACAGGTATTATACACCATTTTAAAGATAAACGTCTCGTTAATCCCACCGCAGTGTCCGATTTCAAAAAGGCTCTACGGCGAAAGCACACCATGCGATTATGTTAGGACAGCGCCTAGCCACAAGAAACCATACAGACATTTTCCAGCCAAGGAGAGGACTCGCAAAAGTCAGAAATAGCGATTTAAATGAATCACTAACCTTCGATCTTCATCTGGTGGAACTGCCAGGATGTTACACAATAAATGTTCGATAATGTCCCTCTTTATGTCCAAAAATACCTCAGTTTTGTTGGTGCGTTTAGTTCAGAAATCCAAAAGGCACAAATGCGCACCGACAGACGAAAAGTCAAATAAAAGTTAGTAGAAACATGTCAAACGATGTTTAAAATCAATCTTCAGGTTGTTTTTGTCATAAATAATAATATTAAACCGGACAAAAGCTTTGTCAATAGAAAAGGAGAAACCAGAAAGGCGCTCTCCCGGTCACACACAGGACTCATGGCTGGAAATGTCCACTGTCCTCTCATTTGAAAGTGCTGTATCTCACTCATTTTTCAGAGTAAAAGCCTGAAACAATGCCTAAAGACTGGCCACATGCAGAAGAAGCCATAGAGCTCGTGAACTGGGTCCTAAGTCTTTGTATGGTGGATAGGCTTTCAATGGAAAAACAGCCTTTCAAAATAATAGTCCTTCCTGGATGTATTTTCCTCAGGTTTTCGCCTGCCATATCAATTCTGTTATACTCACAGACATTATTCAAACTGTTTGGGAAACTTTGGAGTGTTTTCTATCCAACTCTACCAATTATATGCATATCCTAGCTTCTGGGCCTGAGTAGCAGGCAGTTTAATTTGGGCACGCTTTTCATCCAAAATTCCGAATGCTGCCCCCTACCCTAGTGAAGTTAAAGTGACAGTGCATATATGATGAACAGAGAGTAGCAGCAGCGTAAAAGAGGGGTTGGGGGGGTTGGAGGGGGGGGGCACACAATGCAAAAATAGTCCGGGTAGCCATTTGATTACCTGTTCAGGTGTCTTATGTCTTGGGGGTAAAAACTGTTGAGAAGCCTTTCGGTCCTAGACTTGGCATTCCGGTACCGCTTGCCGTGCGGTAGTAGAGAGAACAGTCTATGGCTGGGGTGGCTGGGGTCGTTGACCATTTTTAGGGCCTTCCTCTGACTACCACCTGGATACCACGAAGACAGAGGTTGACAATAAATCAATAGGAAAGACCAAACACTTTGACCTTTTCAACCCCTGACCTCTCGTCGTCGTCTTCCAGGAAGCTTTGGGGGCATCCGCCTCTACATGACGGAGCTGATCGACATTACCCAGAAGGCCTTGCAGTCCCAGTCGTGGAAGATGAAGGCCCAGGGCGCGGCTGCCATGGCGTCGATCGCTAAGCAACAGACGGGTTCTCTGGTCGCCCCTCACCTGGGTATGGTGTTGTCCGCTCTACTGCAGGGACTGGTTGGACGCACCTGGACTGGAAAGGTGTGTGTGTGTGTGTGTGTGATAAAGTGGTCAGTAGAAGGGGGGGGTGCTTATAAGCGATGTCTTCTCACACCAGTTGTGTGTGTCTAGTGTTTAGTACAGATGTCTTCTCACACCAGTTTTTTGTGTCTAGTGTTTAGTACAGATGTCTTCTCACTCCAGTTGTTTGTGTCTAGTGTTTTTGTACAGATGTCTTCTCACCCCAGTTGTGTGTGTCTAGTGTTTAGTACAGATGTCTTCTCACACCAGTTGTTTGTGTCTAGTGTTTAGTACAGATGTCTTCTCACTCCAGTTGTTTGTGTCTAGTGTCTAGTACAGATGTCTTCTCACACCAGTTGTTTGTGTCTAGTGTTTTTGTACAGATGTCTTCTCACACCAGTTGTTTGTGTCTAGTGTTTTAGTACAGATGTCATCTCACACCAGTTGTTTGTGTCTAGTGTTTTAGTACAGATGTCATCTCACACCAGTTGTTTGTGTCCTAGTGTTTACTACAGATGTCTTCTCACACCAGTTGTTTGTGTCCTAGTGTTTACTACAGATGTCTTCTCACACCAGTTGTTTGTGTCCTAGTATTTACTACAGATGTCTTCTCACACCAGTTGTTTGTCTAGTGTTTTTGTACAGATGTCTTCTCACACCAGTTGTTTGTGTCTAGTGTTTTAGTACAGATGTCTTCTCACACCAGTTGTTTGTGTCCTAGTGTTTACTACAGATGTCTTCTCACACCAGTTGTTTGTGTCCTAGTATTTACTACAGATGTATTCTCACACCAGTTGTTTGTCTAGTGTTTTCGTACAGATGTCTTCTCACACCAGTTGTTTGTGTCTAGTGTTTTAGTACAGATGTCTTCTCACACCAGTTGTTTGTGTCTAGTGTTTTAGTACAGATGTCTTCTCACACCAGTTGTTTGTGTCTAGTGTTTAGTACAGATGTCTTCTCACACCAGTTGTTTGTGTCCTAGTGTTTAGTACAGATGTCTTCTCACACCAGTTGTTTGTTTGTCCGCAGGAGGAGCTGTTGAACGCCATCGGCTCTGTGGTGTCTAAGTGCAGGTACGGTTTCTCCTCCTCTCCTTCTGACACTAGGAGCAGTCTGTCTCTCCTTCTGACACTAGGAGCAGTCTGTCTCTCCTTCTGACACTAGGAGCAGTCTGTCTCTCCTTCTGACACTAGGAGCAGTCTGTCTGTACGGTTTCTCCTCCTCTCCTTCTGACACTAGGAGCAGTCTGTCTGTACGGTTTCTCCTCCTCTCCTTCTGACACTATAGGAGCAGTCTGTCTGTACGGTTTCTCCTCTCCTTCTGACACTAGGAGCAGTCTGTCTGTACGGTTTCTCCTCCTCTCCTTCTGACACTATAGGAGCAGTCTGTCTGTCTCTTGTCCCTGTGATGAGGATGTTGGTGATAATGGGGGATGTTGGTGATAATGGTGATAATGGGGGATGTTGGTGATAATGGGGGATGTTGGTGATAATGAGGGATGTTGGTGAGAATGGGGATGTTGGTGAGAATGGGGATGTTGGTGATAATGAGGAGGATGTTGATAATGAGGAGAATGATGTGTGTTAGTGGTGAACTCCAGAAGTCCTCCCCGGGCCAGCCCAGTGTACCAGAGGTGATAATGAGGATGATGTTGTGTGTTAGTGGTGAACTCCAGAAGTCCTTCCCGGGCCAGCCCAGTGTACCAGAGGTGATAATGAGGATGATGTTGTGTGTTAGTGGTGAACTCCAGAAGTCCTCCCCGGGCCAGCCCAGTGTACCAGAGGTGATAATGAGGATGATGTTGTGTGTTAGTGGTGAACTCCAGAAGTCCTCCCCGGGCCAGCCCAGTGTACCAGAGGTGATAATGAGGATGATGTTGTGTGTTAGTGGTGAACTCCAGAAGTCCTCCCCGGGCCAGCCCAGTGTACCAGAGGTGATAATGAGGATGATGTTGTGTGTTAGTGGTGAACTCCAGAAGTCCTCCCCGGGCCAGCCCAGTGTACCAGAGGTGATAATGAGGATGATGTTGTGTGTTAGTGGTGAACTCCAGAAGTCCTCCCCGGGCCAGCCCAGTGTACCAGAGGTGATAATGAGGATGATGTTGTGTGTTAGTGGTGAACTCCAGAAGTCCTCCCCGGGCCAGCCCAGTGTACCAGAGGTGATAATGAGGATGATGTTGTGTGTTAGTGGTGAACTCCAGAAGTCCTCCCCGGGCCAGCCCAGTGTACCAGAGGTGATAATGAGGATGATGTTGTGTGTTAGTGGTGAACTCCAGAAGTCCTCCCCGGGCCAGCCCAGTGTACCAGAGGTGATAATGAGGAGGATGTTGGTGATAATGAGGATGTTGTTGTGTGTTAGTGGTGAACTCCAGAAGTCCTCCCCGGGCCAGCCCAGTGTACCAGAGGTGATTGATCTGGTGTTGAAGGAGTGTCGTAAAGACAACCTGGTCTACAAGATGGCTGCCCTGGGCTGTGCTGCTGACGTCCTGCAGGCCACACAGGAAGACCGCTTCAGTGATATGGCAGACATACTCATACCACTCATTAAGAAGGTGAGATGGACAGAGTTTGTATTTCTCCTTTATGACATCAGTGTTCTATCGATTGGTCCAAAATGTGTGATGTCTGATCCTGTGTTACAGAACTCTGCAGCAACTTCGAGGTTGAGACATGATAGTGATGACGATCGGGATGAGAAGGAGAAGGAGCTGCAGACTGAAGCTCTACTCTGTGCCTTCCAGACGCTGGGCAAGACCTGGCCCAACAACACACAAACCCAGGGTAAGGTTCTGACTGGCCCAACAACACACAAACCCAAGGTAAGGTTCTGACTGGCCCAACAACACACAAACCCAGGGTAAGGTTCTGACTGGCCCAACGACGGCACAAACCCAGGGTAAGGCTCTGACTGGCCCAACAACACACAAACCCAGGGTGAGATTTGTAAATGTTTTGGTCTAATTTCAATAGAAGCCAAAACAATAAGGTGATTGTATCAGAAGTGATTGTATTGTAGTACTGTGTGTTTAATGCTGTGTCTCTCCTGTGTTCCCAGAGCGTTTCCAGTTGGACCTGTGCTGTCTGATGTGTGAGAGGTTGAAACTCAGTACATGGAGGGTCCAGGTGGGGGTGCTACAGTCTATGAAGACATACTTCCAGAGGTAAGGAAACAAACACAGTCTATGAAGGTTGTGGAGTTACAACCTACAGGAGGTTCTCCAGGACCAAGGTTGGAGTTAAAACCTACAGGAGGGTTTCTCTACAGGAACAGGGTTGGAGTTAAAACCTACAGGAGGGTTTCTCTCCAGGAACAGGGTTGGAGAGCCCTGTTCTACGCCTATCTAGATCTGAAAGACTTAAAACATATTTCTAGCCTATCGGAGGGCGAGGTGGAGAGGCTGCCATGCCTATCCTGTCCTTTCTGACTGGTACATGTTGTTCTCCATCTGATTTGATGAATGATTTTCTCTTGTTGTTCCTTCCTGTGTAGGTTGCTACTGTTGGAGAAAGAGAAAGACAACCAGAACTTCACAGCCTTGTCCCTTATTCTCACAGAGACATGCAGCGCACTCACATACCCACTAGGTAAGACCTGTACACTGCACTCTCCCATACCCACTAGGTAAGACCTGTACACTGCTCTCACACACACCCACTAGGGACGACATGAACACTGCTCTCACACGCCCACTAGGGAAGACCTGTACACTGCTCTCACACACCCACTAGGTAAGACCTGTACACTGCACTCTCCCATACCCACTAGGTAAGACCTGTACACTGCACTCTCCCATACCCACTAGGTAAGACCTGTACACTGCTCTCACACACACCCACTAGGGACGACATGAACACTGCTCTCACACGCCCACTAGGGAAGACCTGTACACTGCTCTCACACCCACTAGGTAAGACCTGTACACTGCACTCTCCCATACCCACTAGGTAAGACCTGTACACTGCACTCTCCCATATCCACTAGGTAAGACCTGTACACTGCACTCTCACTAGGGAAGACCTGAACACTGCTCTCACACCCACTAGGGAAGACCTGAACACTGCTCTCACACACCCACCAGGGAAGACCTGAACACTGCTCTCATACACCCACCAGGGAAGACCTGAACACTGCTCTCACACACCCACCAGGGAAGACCTGAACACTGCTCTCACACACCCACCAGGGAAGACCTGAACACTGCGCTCTCACACCCACTAGGTACACTAGGGAAGACCTGTACACTGCTCACACACCTACTAGGGAAGACCTGTACACTGCTCTCACACCTACTAGGGAAGACTTGTACATTGCTCTCACACCCACTAGGGAAGACCTGTACACTGCTCTCACACACCTACTAGGGAAGACTTGTACACTGCTCACACACCCACTAGGGAAGACCTGTACACTGCTCTCACACAGCCACTAGGTAACATTTAACTTTTTGAGTAAATCATGATTTTTTTAAAATCCAGGTGTAATCTGGGTGTAGCTTTAATCCGGGTGTGGGGAAACTGATCCTAGATGTTTCTTATTAGAAAGATTTCACAATGTTTTTATTCAAAATGTTTCCTCCTGTAGAGAATAAGAGTTACTCCTCTGTGAGGACCGAAGCGTTGTCTGTTGTGGATCTGCTGGTGAAGAGGACAGGAGGTGAGTCTCCGTTCCGTCTGTTTACGGGGCTATATGACTAGTCCCACTTCTCTCAACTCTTCTAAAGGGGGTCTTTAACCCAGGAAGTAAAAGAGGACAGGAGGTGAGTCTTCGTTCCGTCTGTTTACGGGGCTATATGACTAGTCCCACTTCTCTCAACTCTTCTAAAGGGGGTCTTTAACCCAGGAAGTAAAAGAGGACAGGAGGTGAGTCTTCGTTCCGTCTGTTTACGGGGCTATATGACTAGTCCCACTTCTCTCAACTCTTCTAAAGGGGGTCTTTAACCCAGGAAGTAAAAGAGGACAGGAGGTGAGTCTTCGTTCCGTCTGTTTACGGGGATAAATGACTAGTCCCACTTCTCTCAACTCTTCTAAAGGGGGTCTTTAACCCAGGAAGTAAAAGAGGACAGGAGGTGAGTCTTCGTTCCGTCTGTTTACGGGGATAAATGACTAGTCCCACTTCTCTCAACTCTTCTAAAGGGGGTCTTTAACCCAGGAAGTAAAAGAGGACAGGAGGTGAGTCTTCGTTCCGTCTGTTTACGGGGATAAATGACTAGTCCCACTTCTCTCAACTCTTCTAAAGGGGGTCTTTAACCCAGGAAGTAAAAGCACCAGTGTGCAGGACTTGACCTTCCATGCCTAGAATATAGGACTATGTTTGAAGCACGATGTCATTTTACTCAAACCTGAGCCAACATATATTCATGAGCACTGCGTCATCTTCTGTTTAAAAACTATTCATCTCCTAAACTCTGAAGGGGATTAATTTTCTCCCCTCCTAGACCCTGAGGGGGACACAGATTGTGAGTCTCCCTGATGGGGACACAGATTGTGAGTCTCCTAGACCCTGAAGGGGACATTGTGTGTGTCGTTGCAGAGAGCGGTCAGTGGGAGTGTGTCTCGGGAAAGAGTCGCGAACAGCTGCAGCGTTCACTGTCCACCCTGCAGACAGACAGCAGACCTGACCTACGAGACAAGGCCCAGGAACTACGGAGGAACATCCAGAGTCAACCCTGAACACACACACACCCACACCTAGTCAACCTTGAATACACACCCCAGATCTGATGATTATTATGTGTATTGTGTCAATGGGTGGACGGCTGGCTGGGTCATTTATAATTGCCATATCAACTCACTATGTAAACAAAACAGCACCCTATTCCCTATATAGTGCACTACTGTTGACCAGGTCCCATAGGATTCTCTGCTCTGAAGTAGTGCACTACTGTTGACCAGGGATCATCAACTAAATTCAGCCGCGGGACAATTTATAATTTTTATCTTGATCAGATAAGATCACAATGATTATAATTGACTAAAAACATCCATTTTGGATTTGTAAAGGGTCACATGCATCTCTTGGGAGGCTTTGGAATAGATTTCCCAAACTAAAATCAGTTAGAGATGGGTTTTCTTTACAATAAACAAGTCCTGGGCAATTTGGGAACCTGGAGGCGTTGGGGATTTGTCCTGTGTAACAACGGCTCCCTTCTTTCTCTCCTACAGCAGCCAGTACAGTACGTCCCACATGGTGCCCTGATTCTCTAAACACTACTAGTCGCCATTTGGGGAGGATACTGCAACTTTATTTAACACATTGGCTGTCAACTCCTTGGTCCTGGAGAGCTACTGGGTGTTGTTCCAGCCAATCAGCTCATTCCACAGAGGGCTGAGTGTGTGTACCTTCTCCCTCGATGAATTTAAGGTCACTAATTAGTAAGGACCTCCCCTCACCTCCAGGTCTTTAATTGAAAGGGGAGAAACCTGTGGACATTTATTTTACCTTTATTTAACTAGGCAAGTCAGTTAAGAACAAATTCTTATTTTCAATGACTGCCTAACTGCCTGTTCAATGACAGATTTGTACCTTGTCAGCTCGGGGATTTGAACTTGCAACCTTTCGGTTACAAGTCCAATGCTCTAACCACTAGGCTACCCTGTCGTCCCATTATGGTCCTCCGTGGAATGAGATGAACACCCCTGATCTACAGTGTGAGCAGGCTTTTGTTCCAGCCCAACACTTATCACGGTTTGGACTGAAATAGGTGTCGGAGCTCCACAATTCTGGTGAACTCCTGCACTGGTCTTGATGTTAACTAGAGTTGGTGACCAGTGATGTTTCTCTGTCTGAACTCTCCCCCAGTTTGCATGTGTAAAAATATATTTTCAGCCATGTTGATTTAAAAACCCAACAATGAACAGTGGGGGTCGGTTGGTGTGAGGCATGTAATTCTTGTGAATTTGTCTCCAAAATAAATAAATAAACAACCTTGAAAGATGTCATTATTTGGGTTTTAAACTACGCCAGACTGTGTTTGTGAAAGGGGCTTTTTATTTTAAACAACAAGACACATGGTGTAGAACAGTATATTTCAGACACACAAACATCTGAAAACAAGGACAGAAGAATTGCTATATGCAGGATTCATGTTAAGCCAGACGGCTAGTTGAAAGAACAATTAAATAATTATAGAAAGACTTTTAGTGATAACGTACAAACATCAGTTGGCCTCTCTAGCTAAGCGATTCTTTTTTGTGCCTGCGGCCGATGAGACGGGCCTTTCCGCGGCCCCTTGTTCTGGTCTGGTTGGGCCTGGGTGGTACGGGACACGGCAGACACCCCGTCTACAAACTTGGTCTTGAACAGAACGTTGGCGTTGGTGAACATGCCATCCTTCAGAGAGACCACCACAAACTACAGAGAGGAGAGACAGACAAAATGGGTTCTGTTGGCAAGTCAGTTAAGAACAAATTCTTATTTACAATGACTGACTAGGAAACAGTGGGTTAACTGCCTGTTCAGGGGCAGAACTACAGGTGTTTACCATGTCAGCTCGGGGGATGCGGTCTTGCAACCTTTACGGTTACTAGGCTACCCTGCTGCCCCCAGTGTGTCCTACCTTCCCTACACTCTAACCACTAGGCTAACCTGCCGCCCCCAGTGTGTCCTACCTCCTCTAGGCTACCCTGCACCCCCAGTGTGTCCTACCTCCTCTACACTCTAACCACTAGGCTACCCTGCACCCCCAGTGTGTCCTACCTCCTCTAACCACTAGGCTAACCTGCCGCCCCCAGTGTGTCCTACCTCCTCTACACTCTGGCGACCCTGCCGCCCCAGTGTGTGTAGGACAGGTGTGTTACCTGGGAGTGTGTCCTACCTCCCCTACACTCTAACCACTAGGCTACCCTGCCGCCCCCAGTGTGTCCTACCTCCTCTACACTCTAACCACTAGGCTACCCTGCACCCCCAGTGTGTCCTACCTCCTCTAGGCTACCCTGCACCCCCAGTGTGTCCTACCTCCTCTACACTCTAACCACTAGGCTACCCTGCACCCCCAGTGTGTCCTACCTCCTCTACACTCTAACCACTAGGCTAACCTGCCGCCCCCAGTGTGTCCTACCTCCTCTACACTCTAGGCGACCCTGCCGCCCCAGTGTGTGTAGGACAGGCGTGTTACCTGGGAGTGTGTCCTACCTCCCCTACACTCTAACCACTAGGCTACCCTGCCACCCCCAGTGTGTGTAGGACTGGTGTGTTACCTGGGAGTATGTCCTACCTCCTCTACTCTAACCACTAGGCTACCCTGCCCCCCCAGTGTGTGTAGGACTGGTGTGTTACCTGGGAGTATGTCCTACCTCCTCTACTCTAACCACTAGGCTACCCTGCTACCCCCAGTGTGTGTAGGACTGGTGTGTTACCTACCTCCTCTACACTCTAACCGGTGTGTTACCTGGGAGTGTGTGAAGTGTGTCCTACCTCCTCTACACTCTAACCACTAGGCTACCCTGCCACCCCCAGTGTGTGTAGGACTGGTGTGTTACCTGGGAGTGTGTGAAGTGTGTCCTCAACATCTGTCCTATGTTCTGTGTGTGTGAGAGGTCCAGGGCAGCATCCACTTCGTCCAAGATGTAGATGGGAGCAGGTTTAAACAGGAGCATGGCCAGGATCAGAGACAAGGCTACCAGAGACCTGGAACACAGGTTTAAACAGGAGCATGGCCAGGATCAGAGACAAGGAACACAGGTTTAAACAGAGACCTGGAACACAGGTTTAAACAGCAACATGGCCAGGATCAGAGACCTGGAACACAGGTTTAAACAGCAACATGGCCAGGATCAGAGACAAGGAACACAGGTTTAAACAGAGACCTGGAACACAGGTTTAAACAGCAACATGGCCAGGATCAGAGACAAGGAACACAGGTTTAAACAGCAGCATGGCCAGGATCAGAGACAAGGCTACCAGAGACCTGGAACACAGGTTTAAACAGCAGCATGGCCAGGATCAGAGACACGGCTACCAGAGACCTGGAACACAGGTTTAAACAGCAACATGGCCAGGATCAGAGACCTGGAACACAGGTTTAAACAGCAACATGGCCAGGATCAGAGACCTGGAACACAGGTTTAAACAGCAACATGGCCAGGATCAGAGACCTGGAACACAGGTTTAAACAGCAACATGGCCAGGATCAGAGACAAGGCTACCAGAGACCTGGAACACAGGTTTAAACAGCAACATGGCCAGGATCAGAGACCTGGAACACAGGTTTAAACAGCAACATGGCCAGGATCAGAGACCTGGAACACAGGTTTAAACAGCAACATGGCCAGGATCAGAGACCTGGAACACAGGTTTAAACAGCAACATGGCCAGGATCAGAGACCTGGAACACAGGTTTAAACAGCAACATGGCCAGGATCAGAGACCTGGAACACAGGTTTAAACAGCAACATGGCCAGGATCAGAGACAAGGCTACCAGAGACCTGGAACACAGGTTTAAACAGCAACATGGCCAGGATCAGAGACCTGGAACACAGGTTTAAACAGCAACATGGCCAGGATCAGAGACATGGAACACAGGTTTAAACAGCAACATGGCCAGGATCAGAGACCTGGAACACAGGTTTAAACAGCAACATGGCCAGGATCAGAGACCAGAGACCTGGAACACAGGTTTAAACAGCAACATGGCCACCAGAGACCTGGAACACAGTTGCAGTGCATTCAGACCCTTGTTACGTTACAGCCTTACTCTAAAATGGATTATATTGTTTATTTTTACCTCAACACAATAACCCTGTGTGCAAATGTATTAAAAAAAGAAAATATCACATTTCCATCAGTATTCAGTCCCTTTACTTTGTTGAAGCACCTTTGGCAGCGATTACAGCCTCAGGTCTTCTTGTGTTTGACGCTACAAGCTTGGCACACCTGTATTTGGGGAGTTTCTCCCATTCTTCTCTGCAGATCCTCTAAAGCTCTGTCAGGTTGGATGGGGAGCATCACTGCACAGCTATTTTCAGGTTTCTCCAGAGAAGTTCAAATCTGGACTCTGGCTGGGCCACTCAAGGACTTGTGTTGAAGCCACTCCTGCGTTGTCTTGGCTGTGTGCTTAGGGTCGTTGTCCTGTTGGAAGGTGAACCTTCACCCCAGTCTGAGGTTCTGAGCGCTCTGTAGCAGGTTTGCATCAAGGATCTCTCTCTACTTTCCTCCATTCATCTTTCCCTCGATCCTGACTAGTCTCCCAGTCCCTAAAAAACATCCCCACAGCCTGATGTTGCCGCCAGCATGCTTCACCGTAGGGATGGTGCCAGGTTTCCTCCAGACGTGACGCTTGGCATCCAGGCCAAAGAGTTCAATCTTTGTTTCATCAGACCAGAGAATCTTGTCTCTCATGGTCAGAGTCCTTTAAGTGCCTTTTGGCAAACTCCAGGCGGGCTGTCATGTGCCTTTTACTGAGGAGTGGCTTCCGTCTGGCCTTTCTGCCTGATTGGTAGAATGCTGCAGAGATGGTTGTCCTTCTGGAAGGGTCTCCCATCTCCACAGAGGAGCTCTAGAGCTCTGTCAGAGTGACCATCGGGTTCTTGGTCACCTCCCTGACCAAGGCCCTTCTCTCCCGATTGGTCAGTTTGGCCGTGCAGCCAGGAAGAGTCTTGGTGGTTCCAAACGTCTTCCATTTCAGAATGATGGAGGCCACTGTGTTCGTGGGGACTTTCAAACCTACAGATATGTTTCGGTATCCTTCCCCAGATCTGTGCCTCGACACAATCCTGTCTCGGGGCTCTACGGATAATTCCTTCGACCTCATGGCTTAGTTTTTGCTCTGACATGCACTGTCAACTGTGGGACCTTATATAGACAGGTGTGTGCCTTTACAAATCATGTCCAATCAAGTTGTAGAAACAGGATGCACCTCAATTTCAAGTCTCACAGCAAAGAGTCTGAATACTTATGTCAAATAGGATAATTCAGATTTTTTTTTAGCAAACATTCCTAAACTGTTTTCGCTTTGTCACATTATGGGCTAGTGTGTGTATATTGAGGAGAATGTTATTTTTTTAAATCAATTTTAGAATAAAACTATAACGTGGTCCAGTTACACGCGCGTTCGGCCAAAGAGGACCATTCTGTTCACCTGAGTCCACTTCAATAGAATCAAAGATGGTGTTACTGATCACTAGCCAATCAAAAGAGCCGTCTTAATCCATCATCTGACCTTTGACACCTTCTGGCTGCGCGTACACAGGCAGTACAATTCTGATATTTTTCACACCAATTGGTGTTTTGGCACAAGTCTAACACACACAATGTATGTATCAATAACCAATCAGTTACTGATTAAATTGATCTCCCCGTACCTCTGTCCTCCGCTGAGTTCAGTGAGGTTCTCCTTCCACGTGTTTCCCAGAGCCACCTTGAACTCCAGGCCCTCTAAGGCCCCGCAGCCCTCAGGAGGGGCCAGACGGGCATCAGCCCCCGGCAGCAGGGTGGAGAAGATACTGCCAAAGTCTTTATTCACCTGGAGACACACATTTGTAGAGAGGAGACAGAGACAGGAGACAGAAAAGTTTGAGTCACTTTGCCAGAGACCTGAAGACTTCGTTCCTGTTAGCTTCTAGACTTTGTCTCAGAGGACGAACACAGTCTGGTGATGAAATAATGTCTTTGTCTCAGAGGACTAACAGTCTAGTGATGTCACCAACACAGTCTAGTGATGTCACCAACACAGTCTGGTGATGTCACTAACACAGTCTAGTGATGTCACCAACACAGTCTGGTGATGTCACCAACACAGTCTGGTGATGTCACCAACACAGTCTAGTGATGTCACCAACACAGTCTGGTGATGTCACTAACAGTCGTGTCTTTTTACCACAACTTGTTTTCACATCAAAATGGTCCTGTATCATTAAGACAATTATCAAACACACAGAGACAGACACATCAGAGACACAGACCTTCTGCCAGGCAGACAGAGACAGACAGACCTTCTACCAGGCAGACAGACCTTCTGCCAGGCAGACACATCAGAAACAGGCAGACAGAGACAGACAGACCTGCCAGGCAGACACATCAGAGACAGACAGACCTTCTGCCAGGCAGACACAGAGACAGACAGACCTTCTGCCAGGGGCAGACACATCAGAGACAGACAGACAGACAAACCTTCTGCCAGGCGATGTTGAGGGCCTCCTTCTTCTTCTGGTCCAGCTCCTCTATGGTCTGGAGGATCTTAGACTTGTCATTCTCTACGATCCTCTTCTTCTTCATCAGGTCATTATACTGATGGAAGTTAGGGCAAAAACAGGGTCAAAGGTCACGTTCTCAACTCTCCTCCAATCATATCAAAGCTACCATTACCATCTGCCAGAACCTCGAGAAGGGCCCAAGAGGGGAAGAGGAATCCAAATAGATTTGATACAAGGTCCAAAGGAAACACACACCTCCCCAAACTCACCCTCTCCTCAGCCTGACTCAACACACCTCCCTAAACTCAGCCTGACTCAACATGTGAAACACACACCTCCCTAAACTCACCCTCTCCTCAGCCTGACCACACACACCTCCCTAAACTCACCCTCTCCTCAGCCTGACCACACACACCTCCCTAAACTCACCCTCTCCTCAGCCTGACCACACACACCTCCCTAAACTCACCCTCTCCTCAGCCTGACTCAACAAGGTCCAAAGGAAACACACACCTCCCCAAACTCACCCTCTCCTCAGCGTGAAACACACACCTCCCTAAACTCACCCTCTCCTCAGCCTGACTCAACATGTTCATGGCTCTCTTGTTGACAGATCTCTCCAGTCGTGTCTTGGACTCTTCCAGCTTCCTCAGCCTCTGGCCCGCCTCTTTAGGGTTGTTGACCTTGAAGTCGTATCCCGTGTTGGGCTGGCCGAACAGGCCTCTCTCCTGACTGATCCACTCGTGTTCCTCTAACATACGAGACACCTGGAGAGAGGGATGGAGAGAGAGAGGGATGGATGGATAGAGAGAGGGATGGATGGATAGAGAGAGGGATGGATAGAGGACAGGGAGAGAGAGAGGGATGGATAGAGGAGAGGGAGAGATGGATAGAGTGAGCGGAGATGAGAGGGGAGGGGTGGAGAGAGAGAAAAGAGATGTTAGTCTGGCTAGCGGAACACGACTCACGTTCCTCTAACAGAAGGAACATCTAGTGCTGTGATTTAGTGATCTCTCTCTTCTGAAGAGACAAACAGATCGATCTGGAAACAGACAGAATATGAACAACATAAAGAGATGAGACGACAGACCAAATGGAGATTAGAAAGCAGAGTTAATCAGTAACTGACTGTCTTTACGGTGTTTGTTGTTGTTGATCAGTAACTGACTGTCTTTACGGTGTTTGTTGTTGTTGATCAGTAACTGACTGTCTTTACGGTGTTTGTTGTTGTTGATCAGTAACTGTACCTTAGCAGCAGCATCCTGACTGTCTTTACGGTGTTTGTTGTTGTTGATCAGTAACTGACTGTCTTTACGGTGTTTGTTGTTGATCAGTAACTGACTGTCTTTACGGTGTTTGTTGTTGATCAGTAGCTGTACCTTAGCAGCAGCATCCTGACTGTCTTTACGGTGTTTGTTGTTGTTGATCAGTAACTGACTGTCTTTACGGTGTTTGTTGTTGTTGATCAGTAACTGACTGTCTTTACGGTGTTTGTTGTTGTTGATCAGTAACTGTACCTTAGCAGCAGCCTCCTGACTGTCTTTACGGTGTTTGTTGTTGTTGATCAGTAACTGTACCTTAGCAGCAGCATCCTGACTGTCTTTACGGTGTTTGTTGTTGTTGATCAGTAACTGACTGTCTTTACGGTGTTTGTTGTTGATCAGTAACTGACTGTCTTTACGGTGTTTGTTGTTGATCAGTAACTGTACCTTAGCAGCAGCATCCTGACTGTCTTTACGGTGTTTGTTGTTGTTGATCAGTAACTGACTGTCTTTACGGTGTTTGTTGTTGTTGATCAGTAACTGACTGTCTTTACGGTGTTTGTTGTTGTTGATCAGTAACTGACTGTCTTTACGGTGTTTGTTGTTGTTGATCAGTAACTGTACCTTAGCAGCAGCCTCCTGACTGTCTTTACGGTGTTTGTTGTTGTTGTTGATCAGTAACTGACTGTCTTTACGGTGTTTGTTGTTGTTGTTGATCAGTAACTGTACCTTACCAGCAGCATCCTGACTGTCTTTACGGTGTTTGTTGTTGTTGATCAGTAACTGTACCTTACCAGCAGCATCCTGACTGTCTTTACGGTGTTTGTTGTTGTTGATCAGTAACTGACTGTCTTTACGGTGTTTGTTGTTGTTGATCAGTAACTGACTGTCTTTACGGTGTTTGTTGTTGTTGATCAGTAACTGACTGTCTTTACGGTGTTTGTTGTTGTTGATCAGTAACTGTACCTTAGCAGCAGCCTCCTGACTGTCTTTACGGTGTTTGTTGTTGTTGATCAGTAACTGTACCTTAGCAGCAGCATCCTGACTGTCTTTACGGTGTTTGTTGTTGTTGATCAGTAACTGAATGTCTTTACGGTGTTTGTTGTTGATCAGTAACTGACTGTCTTTACGGTGTTTGTTGTTGATCAGTAACTGTACCTTAGCAGCAGCATCCTGACTGTCTTTACGGTGTTTGTTGTTGTTGATCAGTAACTGACTGTCTTTACGGTGTTTGTTGTTGTTGATCAGTAACTGACTGTCTTTACGGTGTTTGTTGTTGTTGTTGATCAGTAACTGTACCTTAGCAGCGGCCTCCTGACTGTCTTTACGGTGTTTGTTGTTGTTGATCAGTAACTGTACCTTAGCAGCAGCCTCCTGACTGTCTTTACGGTGTTTGTTGTTGTTGATCAGTAACTGACTGTCTTTACGGTGTTTGTTGTTGATCAGTAACTGACTGTCTTTACGGTGTTTGTTGTTGTTGTTGATCAGTAACTGTACCTTACCAGCAGCATCCTGACTGTCTTTACGGTGTTTGTTGTTGTTGTTGATCAGTAACTGTACCTTACCAGCGGCCTCCTGACTGTCTTTACGGTGTTTGTTGTTGTTGATCAGTAACTGTACCTTAGCAGCGGCCTCCTGACTGTCTTTACGGTGTTTGCTGATGTTGTTGTTGTTGTTGTTGTTGATCAGTAACTGACTGTCTTTACGGTGTTTGTTGTTGTTGATCAGTAACTGACTGTCTTTACAGTGTTTGTTGTTGTTGATCAGTAACTGACTGTCTTTACGGTGTTTGTTGTTGTTGATCAGTAACTGTACCTTAGCAGCAGCATCCTGACTGTCTTTACGGTGTTTGCTGATGTTGTTGTTGTTGATCAGTAACTGTACCTTAGCAGCAGCCTCCTGACTGTCTTTACGGTGTTTGTTGTTGTTGATCAGTAACTGTACCTTAGCAGCGGCCTCCTGACTGTCTTTACGGTGTGTGTTGTTGTTGATCAGTAACTGTACCTTAGCAGCGGCCTCCTGACTGTCTTTACGGTGTTTGCTGATGTTGTTGTTGTTGATCAGTAACTGTACCTTAGCAGCAGCCTCCTGACTGTCTTTACGGTGTTTGTTGTTGTTGATCAGTAACTGACTGTCTTTACGGTGTTTGTTGTTGTTGTTGATCAGTAACTGTACCTTAGCAGCGGCCTCCTGACTGTCTTTACGGTGTGTGTTGTTGTTGATCAGTAACTGTACCTTAGCAGCGGCCTCCTGACTGTCTTTACGGTGTTTGCTGATGTTGTTGTTGTTGATCAGTAACTGTACCTTACCAGCAGCATCCTGACTGTCTTTACGGTGTTTGTTGTTGTTGATCAGTAACTGTACCTTAGCAGCGGCCTCCTGACTGTCTTTACGGTGTTTGTTGTTGTTGATCAGTAACTGTACCTTAGCAGCAGCCTCCTGACTGTCTTTACGGTGTTTGTTGTTGTTGTTGATCAGTAACTGACGGTGTTTGTTGTTGTTGTTGATCAGTAACTGTACCTTAGCAGCAGCATCCTGACTGTCTTTACGGTGTTTGTTGTTGTTGATCAGTAACTGTACCTTAGCAGCGGCCTCCTGACTGTCTTTACGGTGTTTGTTGTTGTTGATCAGTAACTGTACCTTAGCAGCGGCCTCCTGACTGTCTTTACGGTGTTTGCTGATGTTGTTGTTGTTGTTGTTGTTGATCAGTAACTGACTGTCTTTACGGTGTTTGTTGTTGTTGATCAGTAACTGACTGTCTTTACAGTGTTTGTTGTTGTTGATCAGTAACTGACTGTCTTTACGGTGTTTGTTGTTGTTGATCAGTAACTGTACCTTAGCAGCAGCCTCCTGACTGTCTTTACGGTGTTTGTTGTTGTTGATCAGTAACTGACTGTCTTTACGGTGTTTGTTGTTGTTGATCAGTAACTGTACCTTAGCAGCAGCATCCTGACTGTCTTTACGGTGTTTGCTGATGTTGTTGTTGTTGATCAGTAACTGTACCTTAGCAGCAGCCTCCTGACTGTCTTTACGGTGTTTGTTGTTGTTGATCAGTAACTGTACCTTAGCAGCGGCCTCCTGACTGTCTTTACGGTGTTTGTTGTTGTTGTTGTTGTTGATCAGTAACTGACTGTCTTTACGGTGTTTGTTGTTGTTGATCAGTAACTGACTGTCTTTACGGTGTTTGTTGTTGTTGTTGATCAGTAACTGTACCTTACCAGCGGCCTCCTGACTGTCTTTACGGTGTTTGTTGTTGTTGATCAGTAACTGTACCTTAGCAGCAGCCTCCTGACTGTCTTTACGGTGTTTGTTGTTGTTGATCAGTAACTGACTGTCTTTACGGTGTTTGTTGTTGTTGATCAGTAACTGTACCTTAGCAGCAGCCTCCTGACTGTCTTTACGGTGTTTGTTGTTGTTGATGTTGATCAGTAACTGTACCTTAGCAGCGGCCTCCTGACTGTCTTTACGGTGTTGTTGTTGATCAGTAACTGTACCTTAGCAGCAGCATCCTGACTGTCTTTACGGTGTTTGTTGATGTTGTGTTCCAACTCTTTAATCTTCAACTGAGACTCATTGGTTCTCTCTCTCATATGGTTGGCTTCTGTACTTTTACCCTGGAAAGCACACACACACACACACACCACACACACACCACACACACACACACGTTGTTATCAAGGAACATGATATTACATTGTCAAAGTAGCTCATAAGAGTTGGGTAGAACTGAGACATTTTTTACAAAGTGATCTGATCAGAGGTTATAATAATCTCTCATGGACAGATGCACGTAACAACTGATATTGTAGCGTCTCTAGAGCCTCCATTTTATCCCCCCCCCCCCCCCACTTCAAGTCCATAACAATGCTTAAACCATATCAGGAGACCACTTGAGGTCTGGGTAACATCTCACGACATGTTCATTTGTTGGATGTAGGATCCTCTTTAATTTGGGTTGTAGATACTATGGATGTAACAGCTCACTGATACGCTTCCAATCCCACGATTCAGATACAGTACGAGGGCATCCGTCCGCAGGGAAACCCCAACAAAATCTATCTATATGTAGAACGCATCGGTCAGACAAATCGATTTTAAAACGTTACGAATCGTCGTTTCACAATTTTTTGGGGTTTGTTGCTCAAATGACTTTCCCCTCTTCCCGGAAACACCTCATATTTTGGGACGGCAGCGTAGCCTAGTGGTTAGAGTGTAGAGGCGGCAGGGTAGTGTAGTGGTTAGAGTGTAGAGGAGGTAGGGTAGTGGTTAGAGTGTAGAGGAGGTAGGGTAGCCTAGTGGTTAGAGTGTAGAGGCGGCAGGGTAGCCTAGTGGTTAGAGTGTAGAGGAGGCAGGGTAGCCTAGTGGTTAGAGTGTAGAGGTGGCAGGGTAGCCTAGTGGTTAGAGTGTAGAGGAGGTAGGGTAGCCTAGTGGTTAGAGTGTAGAGGAGGTAGGGTAGTGGTTAGAGTGTAGAGGAGGTAGGGTAGCCTAGTGGTTAGAGTGTAGAGGCGGCAGGGTAGCCTAGTGGTTAGAGTGTAGAGGAGGCAGGGTAGCCTAGTGGTTAGAGTGTAGAGGAGGTAGGGTAGCCTAGTGGTTAGAGTGTAGAGGCGGCAGGGTAGCCTAGTGGTTAGAGTGTAGAGGAGGCAGGGTAGCCTAGTGGTTAGAGTGTAGAGGTGGTAGGGTAGCCTAGTGGTTAGAGTGTAGAGGCGGCAGGGTAGTGTAGTGGTTAGAGTGTAGAGGAGGTAGGGTAGTGGTTAGAGTGTAGAGGAGGTAGGGTAGCCTAGTGGTTAGAGTGTAGAGGCGGCAGGGTAGCCTAGTGGTTAGAGTGTAGAGGAGGCAGGGTAGCCTAGTGGTTAGAGTGTAGAGGTGGCAGGGTAGCCTAGTGGTTAGAGTGTAGAGGAGGTAGGGTAGCCTAGTGGTTAGAGTGTAGAGGAGGCAGGGTAGCCTAGTGGTTAGAGTGTAGAGGCGGCAGGGTAGCCTAGTGGTTAGAGTGTAGAGGCGGCAGGGTAGCCTAGTGGTTAGAGTGTAGAGGCGGCAGCGTAGCCTAGTGGTTAGAGTGTAGAGGTGGCAGGGTAGCCTAGTGGTTAGAGTGTAGAGGAGGTAGGGTAGCCTAGTGGTTAGAGTGTAGAGGAGGTAGGGTAGCCTAGTGGTTAGAGTGTAGAGGAGGTAGGGTAGCCTAGTGGTTAGAGTGTAGAGGAGGTAGGGTAGCCTAGTGGTTAGAGTGTAGAGGCGGCAGGGTAGCCCAGTGGTTAGAGTGTAGAGGAGGTAGGGTAGCCTAGTGGTTAGAGTGTAGAGGCGGCAGCGTAGCCTAGTGGTTAGAGTGTAGAGGAGGCAGGTAGACTAGTGGTTAGAGTGTAGAGGTGGCAGGGTAGCCTAGTGGTTAGAGTGTAGAGGAGGCAGGTAGCCTAGTGGTTAGAGTGTAGAGGTGGCAGGGTAGTGTAGTGGTTAGAGTGTAGAGGAGGTAGGGTAGCCTAGTGGTTAGAGTGTAGAGGCGGCAGGGTAGTGTAGTGGTTAGAGTGTAGAGGAGGTAGGGTAGCCTAGTGGTTAGAGTGTAGAGGAGGTAGGGTAGCCTAGTGGTTAGAGTGTAGAGGAGGTAGGGTAGCCTAGTGGTTAGAGTGTAGAGGAGGTAGGGTAGCCTAGTGGTTAGAGTGTAGAGGCGGCAGGGTAGCCCAGTGGTTAGAGTGTAGAGGAGGTAGGGTAGCCTAGTGGTTAGAGTGTAGAGGCGGCAGCGTAGCCTAGTGGTTAGAGTGTAGAGGAGGCAGGTAGCCTAGTGGTTAGAGTGTAGAGAAGGCAGGTAGCCTAGTGGTTAGAGTGTAGAGGAGGCAGGTAGCCTAGTGGTTAGAGTGTAGAGGAGGCAGGTAGCCTAGTGGTTAGAGTGTAGAGGTGGTAGGGTAGCCTAGTGGTTAGAGTGTAGAGGAGGCAGGTAGCCTAGTGGTTAGAGTGTAGAAGAGGCAGGTAGCCTAGTGGTTAGAGTGTAGAGGAGGCAGGTAGCCTAGTGGTTAGCGTGTAGAGGTGGCAGGGTAGCCTAGTGGTTAGAGTGTAGAGGAGGTAGAATAGCCTAGTGGTTAGAGTGTAGAGGTGGCAGGGTAGCCTAGTGGTTAGAGCGTTGGACTAGTAACCGGAAGGTTGCAAGTTCAAACCCCCGAGCTGACAAGGTACAAATCTGTCGAACTGCCCCTGAACAGGCAGTTAACCCCACTGTAGGCTGTCATTGTAAATAAGAATTTGTTATTAACTGACTTTCCTAGTTAAATAAAGGTAAAAATAAAATATTTTGTGACAGAGGCGTCTCCTCCTTCAGAACTAAGCATGTTACTGAGCCGACAGGCAGTGATCTTACAAGTCATTTTCAGGCCCAACAACATCAGGCAGAGTCAGACTTGCACGCTGAACGAGCCCTATAACCATATATCTCTCATCTGCGCTCACTTTCAGCATTTAAATGCTTGTAAAAAAATATATATAAAAATGTCTCACGCAAATATTAGGCTTTCTTAGCTGAGTGACAGCTAGGGCTAGGGCTGATCCCATTTCATCAACTGGTTGGTTGATAGGCTGTTGGTCAACAGATTTTAATGGTGCACAAGACACCCGTCTGATTGGTTCCTGTCTGGGTGGACTGATCCATTGTGGAGGCCACAGTCCATCAGTCTCAGACACCTGTCTGAGTGGACTGATCCATTGTGGGGAGGGGGACTTTGCTAATCTCCTTAGTATCTTTTCACCTACATCTCCAGCAGAACTTGATCCAGCATCTGATGCTTTTATGAAGGATTTTAGTTCTGTGTGTCCGAGATGGTTTCCACGACAACATGACGATGATGAGGAGCAGCATGGTAATAACACCAGTACTACTGGCAATATTGTAGTGATCATACCTTGATCTCTTTGTCCTGGGCTACGATCACCTCTTTCTGTCTAGTCAACTCCTCCTGGGCCTTACGCACAGACTCCTGGAGAGAGAGAGGGGGAGAGAGGTTGAGGAAGGAGAGAGATGGGAGGGGGGAGGAGGGGAGAGAGGTTGAGGAAGGAGAGAGGGGGGAGAGAGAGGAGAGGGGGGAGAGAGAGGAGGGGGGGGGAGAGAGAGGGGGGGGGGGAGAGAGAGGAGGGGGGGGGGGGGGTTAAAGGATGTGAAGATAGAGGAGAGTTGTCAGTGATAAAGTATATAAACAAATATAGCTAGTTCATGTCAACAATCCAGACACTCGGGGCCGGGCTAACTGATGAGGTGGACACTCGGGGCCGGGCTAACTGATGAGGTGGACACTCGGGGCCGGGCTAACTGATGAGGTGGACACTCGGGGCCGGGCTAACTGATGAGGTGGACACTCGGGGCCGGGCTAACTGATGAGGTGGACACTCGGGCCGGGCTAACTGATGAGGTGGACACTTGGGCCGGGCTAACTGATGAGGTGGACACTCGGGGCCGGGCTAACTGATGACGCCGGGCTAACTGATGAGGTGGACACTCGGGGCCGGGCTAACTGATGACGCCGGGCTAACTGATGAGGTGGAGGACATGTGACAGTAGTGGACCAGGAGGTAAACAGTACCTTGTTCTCTGCCACAGTGGAGGACATGTTGTCTATCTGTTCCTGGATCGTCTTCATGGCTTCGTCTACTGCCAGGATCTGTTGTTCATAGCCAGTCTGCTCCCTCTTCAACTCCTCCAACTCTAGGACCAGGGACTCAGCCTCCTGCACACACACACACACACACACACACACAGTCAAAAGTGCAACCCCCTTGTTTGTGGAGGGTCTTGAATAATGTTACGGCTGGGGTAATGTAACCCGGGTTACGGGTGGGGTAATGTAACCTGGGTTACGGGTGGGGTAATGTAACCCGGGTTACGGGTGGGGTAACCCGGGTTATTGTGCTGTGTCTTTGGTTTTGGGGACATTTGGAATTAAAGTGTGTCTGTGTGTGTGTGTCTTCACCTGTTGTCTCTCCTTCAGTTTCTTACTGAACGCGTCAGCCTTGGTTTTAGCAGAGTTGACTTCCTGTTGAGCAGCTTTCAGTTCCTTCTCCCTCTCTGCCTCCGCATTCTGCATCTTATTCTCCAACACCTGGTGGAGCCAGGACAGAGGTTTAACACCACATCAACAGAGCCAGGACAGAGGATTAACACCACATCAACAGAGCCAGGACAGAGGATTAACACCACATCAACAGAGCCAGGACAGAGGTTTAACACCACATCAACAGAGCCAGGACAGAGGATTAACACCACATCAACAGAGCCAGGACAGAGGATTAACACCACATCAACAGAGCCAGGACAGAGGGTTAACACCACATCAACAGAGCCAGGACAGAGGGTTTAACACCACATCAACAGAGCCAGGACAGAGGGTTAACACCACATCAACAGAGCCAGGACAGAGGGTTTAACACCATATCAACAGAGCCAGGAGAGGTTTAACACCACATCAACAGAGCCAGGACAGAGGATTAACACCACATCAACAGAGCCAGGACAGAGGTTTAACACCACATCAACAGAGCCAGGACAGAGGATTAACACCACATCAACAGAGCCAGGACAGAGGTTTAACACCATATCAACAGAGCCAGGACAGAGGGTTTAACACCACATCAACAGAGCCAGGACAGAGGGTTTAACACCACATCAACAGAGCCAGGACAGAGGATTAACACCACATCAACAGAGCCAGGACAGAGGTTTAACACCACATCAACAGAGCCAGGACAGAGGGTTTAACACCACATCAACAGAGCCAGGAGAGGGTTAACACCATATCAACAGAGCCAGGACAGAGGTTTAACACCACATCAACAGAGCCAGGACAGAGGTTTAACACCACATCAACAGAGCCAGGAGAGGATTAACACCACATCAGAGCCAGGAGAGGATTAACACCATATCAACAGAGCCAGGAGAGGATTAACACCATATCAACAGAGCCAGGAGAGGATTAACACCACATCAACAGAGCCAGGAGAGGATTAACACCACATCAACAGAGCCAGGACAGAGGGTTAACACCACATCAACAGAGCCAGGACAGAGGTTTAACACCACATCAACAGAGCCAGGACAGAGGATTAACACCACATCAACAGAGCCAGGAGAGGATTAACACCACATCAACAGAGCCAGGAGAGGATTAACACCATATCAACAGAGCCAGGACAGAGGATTAACACCACATCAACAGAGCCAGGAGAGGATTAACACCACATCAACAGAGCCAGGAGAGGATTAACACCACATCAACAGAGCCAGGAGAGGATTAACACCATATCAACAGAGCCAGGAGAGGATTAACACCATATCAACAGAGCCAGGAGAGGATTAACACCACATCAACAGAGCCAGGAGAGGATTAACACCACATCAACAGAGCCAGGACAGAGGGTTAACACCACATCAACAGAGCCAGGACAGAGGTTTAACACCACATCAACAGAGCCAGGACAGAGGATTAACACCACATCAACAGAGCCAGGAGAGGATTAACACCACATCAACAGAGCCAGGAGAGGATTAACACCATATCAACAGAGCCAGGACAGAGGATTAACACCACATCAACAGAGCCAGGAGAGGATTAACACCATATCAACAGAGCCAGGACAGAGGATTAACACCACATCAACAGAGCCAGGAGAGGATTAACACCACATCAACAGAGCCAGGAGAGGATTAACACCATATCAACAGAGCCAGGAGAGGATTAACACCATATCAACAGAGCCAGGACAGAGGATTAACACCACATCAACAGAGCCAGGAGAGGATTAACACCATATCAACAGAGCCAGGAGAGGATTAACACCACATCAACAGAGCCAGGACAGAGGGTTAACACCACATCAACAGAGCCAGGACAGAGGGTTAACACCATATCAACAGAGCCAGGACAGAGGTTTAACACCACATCAACAGAGCCAGGACAGAGGGTTTAACACCACATCAACAGAGCCAGGACAGAGGGTTAACACCACATCAACAGAGCCAGGACAGAGGGTTAACACCACATCAACAGAGCCAGGACAGAGGGTTTAACACCACATCAACAGAGCCAGGACAGAGGGTTAACACCACATCAACAGAGCCAGGACAGAGGGTTAACACCACATCAACAGAGCCAGGACAGAGGGTTAACACCACATCAACAGAGCCAGGACAGAGGGTTCCCGAGACCCATTCATATGAGGGGAAAAAACGAATGATGCGCGGATGACTAAGTGGCTTTATAAGGGCGCCAGGTGGCCTAGTGGTGAAGAACATGGGGCCAGTAACCGAAAGGACACGGGTTTAAATATCCGAGCCGATGTGCCGCTGAGCAAGGCACTTCAACCAAATTAAACTCTGTAATATATTTATGTTTTAATTGGAAGGGTGAGGAAGGGGGGGTAATTAGGTTTACGAAATGGCATACATTATCTCAGAGTAGGGTTGCAAAATTCTGGTAGCATGTGATCCTGAATGGAGACCACTGATAGGTCCAGATATGACCCTTGGGGATAATAAGTAATGTGATCCTGAAAGAAGACCACTGATAGGTCCAGATATGACCCTTGGGGATAATAAGTAATGTGATCCTGAAAGGAGACCACTGATAGGTCCAGATATGACCAATGGGGATAATAAGTAATGTGATCCTGAAAGGAGACTACTGATAGGTCCAGATATGACCCTTGGGGATAATAAGTAATGTGATCCTGAAAGGAGACCACTGATAGGTCCAGATATGACCAATGGGGATAATAAGTAATGTGATCCTGAAAGGAGACTACTGATAGGTCCAGATATGACCAATGGGGATAATCTGACCTTGTACTTCTCATCCGCCTTCTTCTGGACCTCCTTACTGCTGCGCAGGGTCTCCTCACACTCCTCTGAGAGAGACACACACACACACACACACACACACACACTTAATGTGAGTCATACTGTATTAACAGGAAGTTTAAAATGCAGAAGGATAAAATGTGTTTGTCAGACATGGTGGGATCTGTTCTGTGTTGGTTAAATGTAATTATGTGAGAAACGGGAGGTGGAAACATCGTTAATGGTGTAAATATGGATACAGTATAATAACCATCACATGGAACTCAACATGGAGTCACGCTGTGACGTACTACGACTCAGGATAACATGCAGTTTAATTAGGCTACAGATTAAATAAACGATGATGAACTTCACAGGATGGTGAAAGTGAAAAGGTGATGAGTTTGATGCTCCTTTCCAATAAATATCGAGGGTCTTATTCCGGTGACATGATGATCTGTCCACACTTGTATCCTGCCAGCTGTTGGCTAGACAGCTGCTCTGTCCCCACTGTATCCTGCCAGCTGTTGGCTAGACAGCTGCTCTGTCCCCACTGTATCCTGCCAGCTGTTGGCTAGACAGCTGCTCTGTCCACACTGTATCCTGCCAGCTGTTGGCTAGACAGCTGCTCTGTCCCCACTGTATCCTGCCAGCTGTTGGCTAGAGAGCTGCTCTGTCCCCACTGTATCCTGCCAGCTGTTGGCTAGACAGACAGTGCCAACACCCATTTTCTATTTAAAGTAACAGTTTTTGTGAAGAAAAAAAAACAACTATCAAATCAGCCACTTTGGGTTCATCCTGTTTTAATCTGCACCTGGAGTTATCTTATCTTAACCCCCCGACCCTTGACCTAATTTCCCAGATACCAGGAAGTCTAAGAACCATTGAGGCCTTTGTTCTACTCCTCTCTATCTCAGTTACAACCACCCCACTTCCTGTCACAGGAATACCAGCTGTAGGTTTAAATACCACCCCACTTCCTGTCACAGGAATACCAGCTGTAGGTTTAAATACCACCCCACTTCCTGTCACAGGAATACCAGCTGTAGGTTTAAATACCACCCCACTTCCTGTCACTGGAATACCAGCGGTAGGTTTAAATACCACCCCACTTCCTGTCACAGGAATACCAGCTGTAGGTTTAAATACCACCCCACTTCCTGTCACAGGAATACCAGCTGTAGGTTTAAATACCACCCCACTTCCTGTCACTGGAATACCAGCTGTAGGTTTAAATACCACCCCACTTCCTGTCACTGGAATACCAGCTGTAGGTTTAAATACCACCCCACTTCCTGTCACTGGAATACCAGCTGTAGGTTTAAATACCACTCCACTTCCTGTCACAGGAATACCAGCTGTAGGTTTAAATACCACCTCACTTCCTGTCACAGGAATACCAGCTGTAGGTTTAAATACCACCTCACTTCCTGTCACTGGAATACCAGCTGTAGGTTTAAATACCACCCCACTTCCTGTCACAGGAATACCAGCTGTAGGTTTAAATACCATCCCACTTCCTGTCACAGGAATACCAGCTGTAGGTTTAAATACCACCCCACTTCCTGTCACAGGAATACCAGCGGTAGGTTTAAATACCATCCCACTTCCTGTCACAGGAATACCATCTGTAGGTTTAAATACCACTCCACTTCCTGTCACTGGAATACCAGCTGTAGGTTTAAATACCACCCCACTTCCTGTCACTGGAATACCAGCTGTAGGTTTAAATACCACCCCACTTCCTGTCACTGGAATACCAGCTGTAGGTTTAAATACCACCCCACTTCCTGTCACTGGAATACCAGCTGTAGGTTTAAATACCACCCCACTTCCTGTCACAGGAATACCAGCTGTAGGTTTAAATACCACCCCACTTCCTGTCACAGGAATACCATCTGTAGGTTTAAATACCACCCCACTTCCTGTCACTGGAATACCAGCTGTAGGTTTAAATACCACCCCACTTCCTGTCACTGGAATACCAGCTGTAGGTTTAAATACCACCCCACTTCCTGTCACAGGAATACCAGCTGTAGGTTTAAATACCACCCCACTTCCTGTCACAGGAATACCATCTGTAGGTTTAAATACCACCCCACTTCCTGTCACAGGAATACCAGCTGTAGGTTTAAATACCATCCCACTTCCTGTCACAGGAATACCAGCTGTAGGTTTAAATACCACCCCACTTCCTGTCACAGGAATACCAGCTGTAGGTTTAAATACCATCCCACTTCCTGTCACTGGAATACCAGCTGTAGGTTTAAATACTACCTCACTTCCTGTCCCAGGAATGCCAGCTGTAGGTTTAAATACCACCCCACTTCCTGTCACTGGAATACCAGCTGTAGGTTTAAATACCACCCCACTTCCTGTCACAGGAATACCAGCTGTAGGTTTAAATACCACCCCACTTCCTGTCACTGGAATGCCAGCTGTAGGTTTAAATACCACCCCACTTCCTGTCACTGGAATGCCAGCTGTAGGTTTAAATACCACCCCACTTCCTGTCACTGGAATACCAGCTGTAGGTTTAAATACCACCCCACTTCCTGTCACAGGAATACCAGCTGTAGGTTTAAATACCACCCCACTTCCTGTCACAGGAATACCAGCTGTAGGTTTAAATACCACCCCACTTCCTGTCACAGGAATACCAGCTGTAGGTTTAAATACCACCCCACTTCCTGTCACTGGAATACCAGCTGTAGGTTTAAATACCACCCCACTTCCTGTCACTGGAATACCAGCTGTAGGTTTAAATACCACCTCACCAAGTCAATCAATCGTCAGCTTCAAGCTACCTCTAGTAAAACCCATGTCCTCGACACACAGACTAGCTACAGGAAGCTAGAGTGGACACTATAAAACTCAGCATGAGGAGGACACAAATATCTTACTGTTTGTTATTAACTAAATAATTGTTACATTATCCAACAAATAAAAGATAACTACATTCATTTTTTCGCCTCACAGTTCAACTCTTTGGGATCAAGTGTTGTCCCACCTTAAAAAAAATATGTTGAAAAACGTTGTGTGTGTGTGTGAGAGAGAGTGTGAGTGTGTGTGTGTGTGTGTGAGAGAGTGTGTGCTCACCGATGGTCTTCAGTAACATCTTCAGTTCTTCCTGTTGTTTATGGAAGGAGCTCTGATGGAGTTTAACCTGGAGAATATCTAACTCTTCTGTCTTCATGTCTAACTGCTGCTTTAACAAACGATACCTAGAGAGGGGAGAGGAGGGGAGAGAGAGGAGAGAGGAGGGAGAGGGTAGAGGAAGGAGAGGAGAGGGTAGAGAGAGAGGAGAGGGGAGGGTAGAGGGAGAGGGTAGAGGAAGGAGAGGGGAGGGTAGAGAGAGAGGGGAGAGGAGAGGGGAGGGTAGAGGGGAGAGGGTAGAGGAGGGAGAGGAGAGGGTAGAGGAGGGAGAGGGTAGAGGAGGGAGAGGGAAGAGGAGAGAGAGAGGGTAGAGGAGAGAGGAGAGGGTAGAGGAGAAAGAGAGGGTAGAGGAGAAAGAGAGGGTAGAGGAGAAAGAGAGGGTAGAGGAGAAAGAGGAGAGAGAGAGGGTAGAGGAGAGAGAGAGGGTAGAGGAGAGGGTAGAGGAGAAAGAGGAGAGGGTAGAGGAGGGAGAGGAGAGAGAGAGGGTAGAGGAGAAAGAGGAGAGGGTAGAGGAGGGAGAGGAGAGAGAGAGGGTAGAGGAGGGAGAGGAGAGGGTAGAGGAGGGAGAGGAGAGGGTAGAGGAGGGAGAGGAGAGGGTAGAGGAGAAAGAGAGGGTAGAGGAGAAAGAGAGGGTAGAGGAGAAAGAGAGGGTAGAGGAGAAAGAGAGGGTAGAGGAGAAAGAGAGGGTAGAGGAGAAAGAGAGGGTAGAGGAGAAAGAGGAGAGCGAGGGTAGAGGAGGGAGAGAGGGTAGAACAGAGGGTAGAGGAGAAGGTAGAGGAGGGAGAGGGTAGAGGAGAGGGTAGAGGAGGGAGAGAGGAGAGGGTAGAGGAGGGAGAGAGAGTAGGGTAGAGGAGGGAGAGAGGGTAGGGTAGAGGAGGGAGTAGAGGAGGGAGAGGAGAGGGTAGAGGAGGGAGAGGAGAGGGTAGAGGAGGGAGAGGAGAGGGTAGACGAGGGAGAGGAGAGAGAGAGGGTAGAGGAGAGGGTAGAGGAGAGGAGGGAGTAGAGGAGGGAGTAGAGGAGGGAGAGGAGAGGGTAGAGGAGGGAAGAGGAGAGGGTAGAGGAGGGAAGAGGAGAGGGTAGAGGAGGGAAGAGGAGAGGGTAGAGGAGGGAAGAGGAGAGGGTAGAGGAGGGAAGAGGAGAGGGTAGAGGAGAGGGTAGAGGAGAGGGTAGAGGAGGGAAGAGGAGAGGGTAGAGGAGGGAAGAGGAGAGGGTAGAGGAGGGAAGAGGAGAGGGTAGAGGAGGGAAGAGGAGGGAAGAGGAGAGGGTAGAGGAGGGAAGAGGAGAGGGTAGAGGAGGGAAGAGGAGAGGGTAGAGGAGGGAAGAGGAGGGAAGAGG